>NC_079893.1:627137-742137 GCF_024868665.1 Triplophysa rosa
ATACACCTGTAATTCTCAGTTGGCATGGCTGTTTCACTTTAAGTTCAAATGGATCTGTTGCATTTGACAGTTGTAGTGTGACTAACTGCATTCGTTTTATAAATACTTTCAATCATTGTCATCGTTGAGTTGCATGCGTCCACTGATATCCTTACACGTTAATTTGCTTGTGTTCATTTGTTCATTGTCATTGCTCCTGTTTGTCTTGTCTCCTGTGTCCTTCCCTCATGAACGCGCCTTTGTAAACCGAATTAAAGATGTGCCTGTGGTGGGTGATCTCAGCTTTGTCGATTTCACGGACACCACGATCGGAATTAGATGGACCCCGGTTAATTTCCCAGCGGTTACTGGATACCACATTACGGTAGTTCCGACTGGCCAGAGTTCCCCCATCTTGGAGGACGTTGTGAACTCCTCCACCAGCTATTATACGGTGCGCGGACTGGAGCCGGGCATCAATTTTGACATCACCGTGACCTCCATCACAGATGACGCGGAGAGCGAGCCCTCAGTGATCACACAGCAAACTCAGTCTGGTGAATTATTCCACATAGGTTAATCCTTACATTTCAGCAGGGTGGGGAATGGAAAAGTGAGAGGATACAGATTTTAAAAAGGAAGAACTTTTCTTTCCTTCCATTTCTCTTGTTCGAGCGAGAGCTTCAAGACAGCCTCGTCATAACCATCTGACATAATTAGAAAGGTTCATAAGAAATGGTATGGTATAATATTAGGAAAGGCCACTTAGATGTGTTAGCTTTAGCAGACAGCTTCCAATCACTCGCCACAAGCGTTTGGTATTAAGAATGGGTGACTTTGTAACCTTATGAGTTTGTAACCCAAATTGTCCATTGATGCGTCAGGTGTACCAGCCCCAACAAACCTAAACTTTGCAGAGGTGGGCTCAGACACCATGCGGGTGTCATGGACCGCGCCCTCTGTTCAGCCCTCTGAAATCAGTCGCTTTGTCATCCGTTACCATCCCACCAATAATGATGACGACTCGCAGGAGGTCAACGTGGGAGGCAGCACCAGCACCTTCGCCCTGCAGAGTAAGAGATGCCCAATGCCTTTATTACCCTTAGTAAAACATGTAGATTAAACATACAGGGGAATTATTTCACCTGCTGACAATACCAATGCCTCCAATTCAGACCTGATGCCAAACACAGAGTATCTGGTGAGCGTGGTGTGCGTCTATGAAGACAGGGAGAGCCAACCCGTTACTGGTGTTCAGAAAACAAGTAAGTCTTTGAAAAGGTTCAATGGTTTTCTTGTCTCTCTGTGAAGTCCGTCAGATCTCGCACATCTCAATTGTTTTTGGCTTCACACAGGACTGGACTCCCCCACAAATCTGGACTTCTCAGATGTCTCCACTAACTCATTTACTGTGCACTGGATGGCCCCCCGTGCCATCATTACCGGCTACCGTCTGCGCTATCAGCCGACCAGTGAGGGACGTCCTAAAGAAGAGAGACTTCCGCCGACAAGAAATTACTTCACGCTGGCAAATCTGGCCCCTGAAACTGAGTACATTGTCTACATTTATGCTGTTAGCAGCGGTAGAGAAAGTCTCCCACTTACTGGAAAACAAGCGACTGGTGAGATTTAAACAATTAAAGAATTATGTGTGAATTGTAAAGTGCACTTTTAAACTTGTTTATACTGTACTTGTAGTCTCTTATGCTCCCACTGACCTGGCTGTGACGTCCACCACACCAACAAGCATCACCATCTCCTGGGACGCTCCTGCAGTCACCGTACGCTACTATAAGATCACGCATGGTGAAACAGGTACAGCGCTATCAACGTTAAGTCTTGGGTGACATTGATTCTCTTGATTCTTAATGCTTCTCGGTGTCTTGAAGGTGAAAGAGACACGCCCAGAGAGTTCACCGTCCCAGGAACAGAATCCACCGCCACTATCCAGGGCCTGCGGCCGGACACAGAGTACACCATCACGCTGTATGCTGTGACAGGCAGGGGAGATAGTCCTGCCTCCAGCACGCCAGTTATAGTCACGCACAGAACCGCAGGTGACAGTAAGTACACATAATGACCTCCAGTTGTACTCAGAATTACTTCCAGTACTCAAAAAGGGTAAAAAATATATCCCTTTTACATAGCTGTCAAATTTGTGTATGCACCCATTCTCACTTTAATTGTCAAGACATGCAGATGTGTTCAGATGACCATCAGCTTTCCAAATTTCATAAGTTTTTGTGGTCTGTCCTCTTTTCTATTGTCAGGTATAGCATCCCCATCAGATTTGGATGTTACTAATATTCGTGATAATGAATTGACAGTCAGGTGGAGCCCAGCAAGAGGCCCCATCACAGGATACAGAGTAACGGGAACGCCCAAGGACGGGACAGGCCCTTCCTTTGTTGAGGTGGTGGGTCCCGGTGAGACAACCCGCATTATTTCTTTTTTAAATTTCTACTCGTGGGTTTTGGACTGTTTATTTTGTTATAATATGAGTGTTGTTGTCTGCCTTATTCAGAGCGCACGGAAATGACCATACGTGGCCTAGTGCCCACAGTGGAGTACACGATTAATGTCGTTGCTATTGGTCGAGAGGGTAAGAGCTCCCCTGTGGTGGAAAAAGCTACAACGGGTTAGTGAGTTGAATAGCAAGTCGCCTACCTTAAATGTTGTTTCAAAACTGAGTATCTGTTGTCTTGTTTAAACTAGGGCTGAAAGATGAATTGCCTTTGCGAAAATAACTATTTTGCGATTCTTTTATAATCGTAAAGGCTCACCATGAACTCGCTGCTGTGCCGACATGTCATGACCATGGTCATGTTGATGTTGTAAAATGTTTACAAGGCTGAAATTTAATGTACTACTGTGATAGAAGTATCTTAATAAAAATGCGTCAGTCATAAAAACTTCCTGTCACCTAATCTTATCATAACATATATGTTTGGCCTACAGGAAAAAACAGTTTAGGTGTAATCTGTCTAACATTGTGTTGTGTTGGTCATACTGTACAATGATTCATTACTTGTTTTGATGAATAATATGATAAAGAACTTCAAAAAATAACCCCACATTAAATCATGTTTAAATCGCAAATCATTCAGCCCTAGTTTAAACAGACAAACGTTGTGGTTCAAAGCCTGTTTCTTATGGGACTAGAAGAAGCAACCTTCTGGTTAACATTGCTGTGCTAACTTTGCTCTTCTAAATCTCTAGCATCTTTGCCACACCCAAGGGACCTGACCTTCTCCAACGGCGACACCACCTCCATGCTTGTGACCTGGGATGCTCCACAGACCCCTGTGACCTCCTACAGGGTTATGTACTCTAGTCCGGAGGAGGGAGAGAGAGAGTACCAACCAGCCCCACAAGGACAAGATACCAGTGTGCGTCTTCAAGGTCTGCGCCCAGGAACCCAGTACGCCGTTAAAGTAATTCCCATGAAGGGACGATTCCCCATGAACACGCTTGAAGGCACCTATTCCACCACCCGTGAGGACTTCGATTCCTCTGGTAGGACATCAGTGATGTGAAAATGTACTTTTTAACAATTATCCTCATTGTTGTCTTGCAAGTTAGCTGACTCTCAACCTTACCCAGCTTGTTCAAACAGACAGAGGTTTTAGTTTTTTATTGGGTGGGAGCCAGCATCCTTCTTGTTAACATTGCTGTGTTACAGACATTTTTGCAAAAATACACCACTAACATTACCCTTCCAACTATCTAGCATCATATCCATACCCGAAAGACCTGACCTTCTCCAATGTGGACACCACCTCCATGCTTGTGACCTGGGATGCTCCAAGGACGCCCGTAACCTCCTACAGGGTTCTGTACTCTAGTCCAGAAGAGGGAGAGAGAGAGTACCAACCAGCCCCACGTGGACAAGATACCAGTTTGCATCTCCAAGGTCTGCGCCCAGAAACCCAGTACAGTGTTAGAGTGATTCCCATGAAGGGACGATTCCCGATGAACACCCTTGAAGGCACCTATTACACCGCCCGCGAGGACACCGGTTCCACTGGTAGGGCATCTGTTATGTGGAATTCAACTTTAAACTTGAACCTCATGATTGTTGTCATGTTTGTTAATTACTCTCTACTTGACCTTCCCCAGGTGTTCCTGCCCCCACCGAAATTCAGTTTCTCGACATAAGTCCATCCTCCTTTATTGTGGCATGGCAAGCACCTAACGTCAGGCTTTCTGGATACCGTTTGACAGTCACCCCAAAGAATCAGTATGCCTCAGCCAAAGAAATGAACGTTGCACCAGACTCCACACAAGTCTTGGTCCCTGGCCTCATGGTAATATCACTTGTCTTGAGGTTGTTTTGACCAACCACAAGCAACCCGTCTTTGGCCTAAGCTTCTGTTGTTTGCTTCCAGGTGGCCACTCCTTATAATGTTCATGTCTACGCTCTGAAGGGTTCAGAAAGCAGTGCTCCTCTAACTGGGCAATGTACCACTGCTGACAGTAAGTGTCTCCTAAGTAATACACAAATGTCATTATAGACCATTTATAATTTGTTCTTGACCTATAAAAGTAAACTGTTATTGGCTCCACAGATATAACCCCACCTCGCAGAGTCCGAGTCTCGGATGTAAAGGATAACTCCTTCACTCTTACGTGGCGTGTTGTCAATAACGAGCCAATGACGGGTTTCCTAATTGAAGCCACACCCAAAAGCGGTCACCCGACCATCAGGAAAACTATACCTGCCGATCAACGCTCCTACATAGTCACTGGTATGCAGACTATGAATATGCAAGTGTTTGATTTGAATGAATGAATATTTCTGGTGGTTAAATTCATTTTGTTTCATAACTCAGGTTTACAGCCAGGCATGATGTATTTGGTCAACATGTATACGTTAAATGGAAATACTCGCAGCCCACCTTTCACATTGACTCAATCCACTGGTATGAAACTTAATTGTCTCCAGAAAAAGAGAATTACGTGCAAAGTGCACAACATTACGTTAATAACTTTTATAAGAACCTTTATATTTGTAGGTTTGTGTTTTTGCAGCTCGCCCAGCTGTTGAGGCTCCAACCAACCTTCAGTTTACCACTCTGACTCCCACTTCCATCGCCTTCACTTGGCAACCCCAGGCGACACAAATCACAGAATATTATGTCACTTACGAAGAACAGGGAGGTTCTCCTCGTGAAGTCACACCACGCCCCCGCGTTGACCAGAACTTTGCCACCATCACCGGTTAGACCCAGATTTTACTGTCATTTACGATAATGTCAGGTACTCTAGACAAACAGTTTGCTTAATTGTGTTACTGTAACAGGTCTGAGACCAGCCACTGAATACATCATAAAGATCATTGCCATCCTGAATAACCAGAGAAGTGCACCGCTGATCGGCACAGCCAGAACTCGTAAGTGACATTCATTTACGCAGACTTTAAGATATAAATGTTTTGTCTCAAATGTTTTGGTAAAAGCTGGATGGTTTGGGGTTGCAGGCATGAATTAATGCTGCAGTAGCAATTAAACAAGTTTAACTTTATTTTTTCGATAAACCAACACTATATTATTTCAAAGCTTGGATTTCGCACTGGCTGGCATTTTGCTAAAACACACAGGCTAAGCCAAGGTTTTGCTTGTGCGTAGCTTACAGTATTCAGATATTCATTGGAGTTGTTCGATAGAATTATCGGAAAGATTTTGAATATCACAACTGTAGCAAAATGATGGGAAATTGCTTTTAATGTGGCTTAGCTTATCCGCCAAGTTAGCTGGACTGCTAGCTCATCGCTGCCTTATTTAATTGATTTAATTGAAGCCAAGCGTTCCAGGAATCAAACCATAAATGTTTCTAAATTTATTATAAACGTGTAAACAAAACAGAACAGTATAATAATTATCAATGCAAACTGAAACTCGTCTGAAACGACGAAAGAAATGACGTTTTACATGACACAACAAACTGACTAGTATTCTAGTCACCATCTTTTACAAGTAGGCTATATTTTGAAATGTTAATACGGCTGCTCCTCCCTATTGATTATAGAGGAACTTGGTAGATTTCTTGAACCTTCTAAAGATCTGGACACACCGGCATTCCTTGACTCCATCTTTACTGCCCCTGCAGGCCTGTAGATGCTACTGTGGCTGTCTCTTGTGCTGCTGCTTTGCTTTTAACACCTTTTTCCCGCCCAGAGCTAAGCTCCAGTCTGCCCAATCTGCCCCACCATGGTGGCCCAGACATACTGGATGTGCCTGAGACTGAAAACCGTGTTCCTGTAGTGGGCCCCACCGGGCCAGAGTCGCCCAATGAGCACGGGCAGCATGTGGAGTACACAGAATACAATAATGAGCCCACTCAACCCAACGGAGGCTACTCGCCTAACCATCCTCAAGCAGGCCCTCAACCTAACCAACCCAGACCCCAGCCTTATGTTCCTCAAGTGGGAGAGACCCTAGTCTACATCCCCAAGGCAGGACCCGATGGGGGTCGTCTGCCTCAGGTTGTTCAGGTGAGTGAAAAACCTGGCGATGGCAATCCTCTTGGTTTTCCAGTGGACAGAACGGGAAGACCGCAGGAGGCCCAGACTTACACAAGCATCTCATGGAAGCCCTACCAGCAGAGCACCGGCTACTTGGTGTCTTGTCAACCCATTACTCATAACGATGAAAATATGTTCCAGGTGAGAACCAGAGAACGATGAGGGTATTTTAGAATAAAGAGGGACAGTGCCGTACAGAATAGAGTTACAGTATCACTGCACGTTTGCTTGTTCGGCAGATGCGTCTCCCTGGAACGACCACAAGCGCCACCCTGATTGGTCTGACCCCTGATGCCTCTTATAATGTCATCGTAGAGGCCCTTAAAGGAGCACTCAGACACAAAATCTTGGAAGAAGTCGTCACTGCTGGAAACATTGGTAAGGGTCAACGAACTTTGATCTCCGCTAAAAAAAACCGCATGTGGTTACCATCATCCTAATATCTTTGTGTTTCTTTTTGGAAAGTTCCAGGAGACGTTTCGTCCAAAAAGGACTCGTGTTATGACACCTTTTCTGGCGCTCACCATGATGTTGGAGAAGAATGGGAGCGTATGTCTGAGACCGGCTTCAAACTCTGGTGTAAATGTCTTGGTTTGGGTAGCGGACATTTCAGATGCGACTCCTCCAGTGAGTAACCTCGAGCCTGAAGTCAGGAACTTCTACCTGTAGACAAAAACGTATTGAATGTGAATCTTCGATCTGCACGCAGAGTGGTGTCACGACAACGGAAACAACTACCGCATTGGTGAAAAGTGGGAACGGCGTGCGGAGAACGGTCACTTGATGAGCTGCACTTGTCTGGGCAACGGCAAAGGAGAGTTCAAGTGCGAGCCACGTAAGTTTAACTTCTAAGTTAGAGTATGCCTGATTTTGTTACGTATCATCGTACTTCACAACTGTGCCAAATTTCAAATGCATCTGAATTGGCTCTGGGTCTATGAAGTGCCATTTTAAAGACTAGAATATGCACTAGATGTAACGGCAGGTGGACAAATGCAGCATTGCCCAGGCTTTGGAAAGTACAGGTTCTTAATAAAATCCTTACACATCTCTGCACAGATGAGTCGGTATGTTACGATGATGGAAAGATGTACCAGGTCGGAAATCAATGGCAGAAGGAATACTTAGGAGCAATCTGCACTTGCACGTGCCATGGAGGACAGCAGGTACAGACGCTTAATTTACGTTAAACTTACAAAAAATGAGTTTTTAGAAAGAAGAGTTGTTTAAAGCGGTGTGTATTAACTCTCCAGGGATGGCGCTGTGAGAACTGCAGGAGACCTGGTTCTGAGATCAACGCTGACCTGCTGAAGAATGTCAACTTAAACACTGGTCACAAAGTGGTGAGTTTTTTTATTTCACATTGCTGACCAAATACTGGTCTGTTACTGGGCGGGTTGTTCTTGACCAGTGCCTTCGTGACAGAATACTAGAACTAGAAATAACTAGACGTAACTAGAAATGCTTTTCCAAATATAATTTAGCTTGGTCACTATCTGAAAGACATTTAGTCAGTGAACATTCAGAATTAGCAGTCATCCAAAAAATGAGCAGGCTGTCCTCTTTCAGATTGGAATATAAAGATATGTGTTCAGAGAAAACATCTCTCGTTATTCTTCCAGAACATTCAATGCCCCATTGAATGTCTCCGACCGGATCTTCTCGCCGATGCCGTGGCCGGTCACAATCACCAAACCAGAGAGTGAACTGCACCCGCACCTTCTTACACATCAACGGATGAATTCATTCACGGTTTCTGGTTGATGTTTTTGTATTCTCTTGCGGTTTAATAAGACAAAACAAGGTTTTTCTGTATTGCCATTGCATTAACCACAAAACGCATCGTAATTTAGCTACATTTGATATGACTTTTGGGTTTGTTTTAACCACAGGTTTTAATTTCAAACAGGAATCAAACCTTTATTACACAGTCAATGACACACATTAAAAACGAAGCACTGTTTTATAAGAATGTCAGGTCTTGATTTGTTCATTGACATTTTCTTTCCGTGATCATTTTTTATTCAGAGTCTGCACTGTTTTTTGGATTGAAAGGTGATTTTTGTGTAATTCTGAGTTTCTCCCCTTCATTCAGTGTTTGGTTTGTGTAGTATGTTATGTTTGTCTCACGTCACCGTTGACGCCAGTTTCCACTACTGTTAAATTCCTTTGATGAAACTCAACATAACTCCATCATTGTATTTATAAGATTCAATCCAAGTCATCTGGATGAAAGGTTCAAAAACACACGTGTCAACAAATGCAAATAAATTGCAAGAGAACCTTTGAGAATCTGTTGTAGTTGATTTATTACATAATGCTCAAGAGACACTAAAGACGGTAGGAATGTGTCAGGGAGTGTTACAGTATTTCACAAACATGAGGATGATTTCACGTTGCAAACATTAGTTTTTTAAACAGCCGCATAAACTTGACTCAATCAAACTATTTAGAGAAACAGGCTTCTTTTGGAAAATTATTCTTGTATATGCTTTGAGGATTAGAGCTTTGACTAAGTTTAAGCAAGAGCACTAGACTTGGTCCGATTAGTAGAAACGTAACATATGAAAGACGTCTGTGAGACGCTTCCAGAACGTCTAGTTTGACACCAGCATCAGTGATGGAAGAGACGGATGTTAGTGTGCACTAAAGTGATGCCCAGCTCATTGCAAGCGTTGATGACGATCCCATCGGCAGTAGAGCCCGACGGAGCAGCGATGTACTCCACCCCGCTCTGAAACAACACGCACACATGGGGAAACTCCTCATTAATCTGAAAACATTTGTTTTTTAAACACTGATGTGCCTCAGGATTTTTGACAGTGAAAGGTGAAAATGCATTCATGCGGTTTTGATTTACCTCTCAAGGTATTAAAAAATTACACACCATTCACGAAAACGTTTCTAATATGAAGGCGTATGCTTAAAATATCGTGAATTTGTTTGTAGACAAAGCTAAAATTGTGCCAACACATTACTTTTCCATTACAGAACAAATATTTAATTAAAAAAACAGATTTTGAAATGCTTTACCTAGACGGAATCATGAAGAAACATCAGCCAATAAGAGGTTAGAACAGATGTGAACTCCAAAATACCGTTTAAAAGCAAATAAAAAATATACATAGTTTTCTTTTATTTGGGATGCTTTTAGTCACAGCATAATTCTCAAAGTTACATTTGTGCTTTTCCATCGTTTGATAAGTTCACAACTATTCTAAATTGTAAAACACTGTGTACTGTATATAATACACCGACTGTGCACATAAAGTGTGCAAAGAAAATAAAAGAAATCAACAAAATAGAAATAAAATGTATGTTACCTGTTTGGCGCGATCAACGTTGTCCCGGAATGGAAAGAAGGCGTCAGAACTGAGAGCCACAGCCTGTAGAGAACTTCTCCAGTTTTTCTTCTCCACCTCCGACAGAAGCTCAGGGACCTCCTCAAACAGACCTTTCCAGAGATCCAGATCTGGACCCTGATGACCAAACACACATGAACCATCAATCAATTACTCATAAATCACATCAACAACCGTCGGGCTAACATAACACAGAATACCTCTCCAATCGTGCCACTGACATACTGATCGATGGCGTTGGCCATCTCGGCACGCTTGACTCCGCTCCTGAATTTCATACCGAGCACTCGCGGATGATGCCGGAGCCACCAGTTATCGGCCTTGTCTCCTGCGAGCCGCGTGCAGTGGATGCGTGACTGCTGTCCGGCACCGATGCCAATCACCTGACGCACACAGAGACCAAACAACAGTCACCAGAACGTTCGCTCTTACTGCATAAAAAGCTCAAGTGTTTTCATAAATTCTATTAAAATACATAATAAAAAAACAGTTAATTAAACATTACATACAGGTACATCTCAAAAAATTTGAATTTCATGAAAAAGGTCAATATTTTTTGTCACTCATTTCAGAAAGTGAAACCCATATATAATATAGATTACACCTGAGCAGTGCCACAGACTGATCGCCTCCATGCCACGCCGCATTCATGCAGTAATTCATGCAAAAGGAGCCCAACCAAATATTGAGTGCATAGAAATGAACATAATTTTCAGAAGCCTGACATTTCTGTTTAAAATGGACTTTTTTTATTGATCTTATTGAGACACTGAATTTTGGGTTTTCATTTAATGTAAGCCATAATCATCAAAATTTCAAGAAATATTTCACTCTATGTGTAATGAATCTATATAATATATGGGTTTCACTTTCTGAAATGAGTGACAAATAATATTGACCTTTTTCATGATTTCAAATCATTTTTTGACCTGTATATACATTTTCTGGCCATTTATTTATTGGTTTGCATTTTATAAGCAGATCTGTGGATACCTGACCGTCCTTCGCATAACACACAGAGTTGGACTGAGTGTACTTCACTGCGATGCTGGCCACGATGAGATCTCGCAGAGCCTTTTCAGAGAGCTGTGATACCAGAAATCAAACAAGTGATTCAACCTGCAACGTTTGCATTCATATCGCCATCTCGGTTTCAAACACCTTGCGGGTTACAATTTAGACGACGTTACAGTCACACAATGTCAAACTGACGACATCTTCATATAAAAACTAACAAAACAGCTCAAATTATAAATCATTATTATATGCTTCCCCTTGTGAATTCTTATTTAATATTGATTTTTATGCATAAACCTTTTTTCAGCTTTAAGCAATAAAGGCAATGCTATTTCATTACATTTCAAATCTCACCAGGATTTGCACGCAGAATTGACAATATCATTGCACACAACGAGGATTAATATTGTGATCTCAATGATATTTTAATGCAATCAAAAAGGAACAAATACTTGAAATGATATCAAACTAGAGCGCGGTTTACACATCAGCCTTTTTAAATAATCTTTTAAAAATGAACGCTGCAACAAACTCTCGGTATTCTTGGAGATTTAAAAATAAAAGCCAATAAAAAATGTCTTAATATTTGTCTACATAAAAAAACAGTACTCGAGTTGACTGACATTTTTTAAACCAACATTATAGACAGTTTTTGTCCTTCTCACCTTCCCCTTGGACACAATGTTGCTCAAGAGCTCTTTATCAACGAGCGCTCCGTTTCTCTTCTGTTTGAGATACAAACCAAACAGCACCCGCACCTCCTCTTCATCCGGTTCATACTCGGGATCCATCTGCAGGAGCGTATAATCTTTAGTAGCAGAAAGCCATGTTAAAACCCAACGAACAGACGCTACACAAGCGGTGGCATTTACTGCCAACATGCGACTGACCCGAAGGACACAATAGTTTCCATTTTTCTTCTTGGACAGAATTCGTAGTGCTTCCTCCTCATAGCCCGGAGCAATAATACCATCAGACACCTGCGAAAGAGGTTTGAAACAAACAGATGTGTAGCAGTGATCTTCATGCGTTAGGATTTCTTTCGACTCGTTCACACGCACCTCTCTAGAGATGATCTTGGCGGTGGGGACATCGCAGACGTCGGACAAAGCAACGAAGTCTCCGAAGGAGGACATCCTATCAGAACCTACAAGACACGGGCTTGGTTTTTGAGGATCAAATGAACGTGTGCATACGGCTGAATCTTTGGAGGGGTGCTGTACCTCTGGCTCTTGCGTATGCCGCAGCGAGAGGACTGAGATCTGGGATCATGTCATTCACCATGCACACTTTGGCCTCCTCTTCACTCAACGGGATGCCAACCGCAGCTCCTAAAACACACCAGAGGAGTCTTCACACCACTAAACAGACGGTGCGGCAAGTATTTAAAGCTACAAGTCATCAGCTACGATTCTGCGCTAAATATCACTTTGATGTCATTTGACCCAGGCGAAGTTCATAAAGTGACCTGCAATGTTAGGTTTTCAACAGAGAGGCCAAAGTGACCAATTTAACCCTCGTGTGGCGTTGGAGTCTGTGGGACACCTTTTCATTTGTTTTTTTCACACACGTCACAGGTTTTTTGGTATATTTCTAGAAAAACAAATGGCACATTTTGTGTTGTTGTATGCGATTACACAGTACCTGCAGGACTGACGTGTTTAAATGAAGTCGCCGCGGGCATCCCGAGAGCTCTTTTCAACTCTCTCACCAGCTGCCAGGCGTTCAGAGCGTCACACAGATTAATGAAACCTGGAGATCCATTGACCACTGCCAGAGAGAGACAGACAGAGGAACATCAAGCGTCTGCGTGTGCACATGGGGCAGTACTTCACAGTTTGGCGTGTCCTGCACCTGTCAGTGGAAGAGCCGAGCGGGACGTGTAGAGCTGAGCGGGCGCTTGATGCGGGTTCATGCCGTAGCGCAGGGGCAGCTGGGAAATGCCTCCACTGTATTCTCGTCTGAAGTAGTCAGAGATGGCCTCGTCGTACTGAGCCGTGTGTGTGAAGGCCTGAGACGGAGTCAACGCAACAATCCATAAATGGGCGATTCTCACGAAATCTTGCTTTCTACGTGTCAAACATGATTTCAAAAAACATTTGTATCAACAAACTTCCTTTATATTCATTTTCTCTTATATTCACATGTTTAAAGGCTTTCATTTCTAAACCTTTACTGACAGTTTAACACAATTACAAAAAAGGCCTTATGGCCGTAACCATTTCAAACTGTCAATCTCATACTAGCATGTTTTGCTAAAAACAAGTGAAGCCATGATACCTAAGAAAGTTTTTATTAATCACACATAATTATTCATGAAAGGGATAGATCATCCAAAAATGAAAATTCTGTCATCATTTACTCACGCTCATGTCATTACATACCTGTATAAATTATAAAGATATTTGGAAGAATGTTAGTCGTTTTCTGTTCCGGGACATCATCCATTACCATATTACTAACCCATTGGTCAAAGGTGCCCGAGAACTCTTTGTTTTCCTAAATTCTTCTAAATATCTCATTACGTGTTCAACAGAACAAAAAAAACAATATCTTTTTTCCTACAATGGTAGGGGATGATGTCCCAGAACTGAAAAGTGCAAACATTCTTCCAAATATCTTTCTCTGTGTTCATCAGAACAAAGACATTTATACAGATTTGAAACAACCCGAGGGCGAGTAAATGATGGCAGATGTTTCATTTTTGGATGAACGATCCCTTTAATGAATAATATTTGAATAGAATATTACACATGTCAAATTTCTGCCAATGTGGAAAACTAGCCGTGTCGGTCATGAGAAGGGAAAAGTCGTGTACACAGCGTGACAGGAGAATGTTACGATTTTAACTAGAAAAATATCAAGTCATTTGTTAACTTGTTGGCCATTTAAAAGACACAAAAACTCAAAATATCTTCTCGTGGTGCACAAAAGAAAGGTTCTGAAGTACATGAAGGCGAATCAATGATGACAGAATTGATGTTCCTGGTGAACTCCCCATTGAAGGTCACGAGAGCACATGACACGTCTCAGACAAACATGATAAACAGTGTTTTTCTGGATTTCTGAGCTGTTGTTCATCGAGCTGAGCGAAACGCACCGATCAATCACTGCACTCATGCCATGTTATTCGTGGCTCACACTGACAGTTTCTCTGGAAGAAACGATTTGACTTGAGGAGAGCTGTTACTCACATCTGCTTCATAGCGCTTCAGCAGACACATTTAAACAGGATTCAGTCCCAAACTAACGCCATGACTTCAGCTACTATTAGTTGTAAAACGCATCAATCTCAAGTCCTCGGGGTTCAGACAAACTAAGGTGAAGTTCGCAGGATGAAAAGAGAGTCTGTCAAACTGACCTTCAGCGCAAGAGTCTTGCGAGTTTCAACCCTGGTGTCGTGGTCCTCAGACGATTCCATTTCCTTGATGACGACGTCATAATCGGACGGATGGCAAACCACCGTCACTCTGGCGTGATTTTTAGCTGCCGCTCTGAGAAGAGTCACTCCACCTAAATGTGACGGACCATAGCCGAACGACACACTGGATCTCACAAAGATGTTCAGGCCATAGTCACAGCCAAAGATTTTTGCTTTGTTATTGATCAACTTCACCTCCAAATCTGATGTATACACAAATCTAAATTTCCTTAATAGAAATGGTCATGTTTTAAATGTACAAAAGCATCCGTCTGAAATGCAAGTACTGCGTGATTAGTACAACTACAGGGAACAAATGTGTGGATGCTTTGGTTTTAATAAAAAGGGAATTTTAAATCAGTACCGACCGATATCAATCTGCTCAACAGCGTCTTCCACGGTCACACTGGAGGATGCAACGGTCTTCACAAACGGGTAAAGATTGCACACGACCACTCTTAAAAAACAAACATCAACATTGAGTTTAAGTGTAAATGTGTTTTTACACACACACACAATCTTTCTTCAATAATAAACGGTAAAGCATTCAAATATGTACAACTATGATGAACCAGAAGTAGTTGTGATGACCTCATGACACATTACAGTACAGTGACCACATGCAGCTCTTTGCTCTCCGGTTAACCAATCAACAGTGACTAGATACCTATACTAACCCTGATTATTAATCTGATGTCATAACTGCTCATGAAATAACACGAAACCAAGAAAACTAAAGATCTCAGTACAACGGCATTACCACGGTATCTAGGACATGTACCATGGGACATGAATGTGTATTTATTAAAGAACAACAATATCACCTGACAAGACTAAACCCGAGTTTCTCCACATCAGCTTCATCAGAAGGAGTTTGTCGGGCCAGAATCCCAGCGTGGACAGCGGGGTGAAGCGTCTTGACGCGTCCTCCAAGCATCTCTGGAAATCCAGTGAGCTCAGACACATCCCTGTGTCAAACAAAGCGTCACATGATGAACAGACGCACAAAATAGATCATCATCTCATGATACTGCATGTTTTTGTCCTGAAAAGCAAAAGAGCCCGCTTCTATTTAGCCTAGGACTTAGAATCCAATCAAAGTAAATGGTGACCAGTTCCAGCTCCAGAAGAAAAGCAAAACCATCACACGTCTGCCCGTGTCTCCAGTCATCTAACCCCCCAACATAGTTTTCATTAATAAATCCCTTTTCTGGCCCACTTTTGGTCCTCCGTGGAGGTTCAGAGCTGCAGTCACCATCCGCTTCCAGTCTCTGAAAAATGCACAACTCAATAATAGTGGATCAATTTCCACGACAGACAAAACGAGTCACATCAGAACAATCGTATGACGGCAGAGTTTAGGATTTTGGGTGAAAGACTGAAGGCAACAAAGCATTTAGTATTGCACCTTTACATGCATTTCGATAACATGCACTGAAGGGCTGATGAAATATTCAAGATGAGTGACCTGACAGTAAGTCCGGAGTCTCTGAGAGTTTTGGCGGTGCCTCCTGACGCCACCAATGACAGACCCACCGTCACCAGCCGCCCGGCGAACTCCACCAGTCCAGTTTTATCCCAAACACTCAGCAGAGCTGAAAGACACCACATCCCATAATAACTACCATTCAGTAGGCTGTGTTATTTTCACACGTGCTCTCTCTTGACACGGTTTAACACCAGCCAGCGGGCTAACGCAGTTGCGCAACATTGAACGCAACTCGACTCATTTCAGGCATTTAAACGCAATACATGTCAACAGAAGCATGCGTGTGGAAAACAAGAGCGTTTTACCCAATTCAGACGCCATCGTGCAGTGTAAAGCAGCGTAAAGTAGGGTCAAGGACAAACGCACGCGCCCGCTCGCTGTTAATCAAAACACGTGGAAATGAAAGTTTCATCCGTTCAGATGCATGCTGGGAAATATAGTTTACGTGAACGTATCCGCCCACTTAATTCAACACAAAGAAATGTAACGTTAAGTAGTTTATTATGTATGATTACTGTTTATAATCAAAACAACTCTAACCGGGAAATTTGGATAGGGTTTTTACATGCACGTATCCCACTTATACGCACTTATTTGACAAACTTGCTTCAGGATGGTGTTTCTTCTTAGAGAAATGGCGTGCAGGTCATCTTTAGGAACATACCGCTAGAGGGCGCCTGTTGCCCGCCGCTTGTTTCCACACACCTTCCCCATCAGTCTCTTGAAGGTTTTTATTCTTCATCCAGTGTTTGCTTTTATGGAAGCATATTGACAGAGGTTGATTCAATCTTATAAACTGAACTTTTTATAGTTGCTGCACAAGATAAAACATCAAACATTAAACACAGAAATGGCATTTGAAGCCATTAAAGCACTTTTACTTTTCTGTCGGTTTATGAGTTTATTGTAGGCCTACGTGGGTTATTTTACACCCTGAGAGGAATTTCGCATATTTCTATGGTATGAAAACAATAGTTGATGGTTGACACAAACTTCAAAAAGAAGCACAGTATGTTTTTATTAGCCTACTTGGTTAAACCAACATCCACATGTATATACACTGTCTGGAAACACCGGATACACTCTTCTCAAGGAAATCAGGCTAAGAGAGACGAAGTTGACCTTCTTAAAGAAAACCAAGATGCTTTCTCCAGAATGGTCGTCGGATCAAATATGATTTTAACTTTTTATAAATATTGATGATCATGGGTAGCTACTGAAATATACAAAATGTCGTTTTTTTTGTATGTTTTTGGAGCATTTGGAGCACATTGGATCTCGAGCAGACGGTAGTAAAGCAATGAAATGAGCTATAAAATGGCAGAATTTCTATTTACACACAACATCCACAGAGCGACAACTGTGACATCAATCTTGAGATCAGATACGATTAAAACAAGCCACGGGAAACTTCAGACAAACACTTGCGTTCAGATTTGCGTTTTTTTGCAGATTCAAACTCAGAACAAGTTACTTTCCGATCAAATCAACGTTCTCGAGACGTTCTCCAAAGGTTCTGTAAAAGTTCTTTTAAAGTTATCAAACATGTTCTTGTCCTCAGTAACATTTAAAGGACATATTACGTCAATCAATGCATTGTTAGTGAAATGTTTAAAGGTCCAGAATTTAGGCTAATGGGAATTTCAGCAAAGCATTTAGTTCATTCGTCAGGAAAGTCACGTGTGCTTTCCACCTTGAGTTTTAAAGCCCGTCTCACTTCAGCTGCTGTAAATGTTGCGTTTCGGTTCAAATTCATAATGACTTTATTAGGGCACTCAAGAAGGGTGTCGTTTTAATGACTAGGCTTGTGCCAACCCGACTCTCTTATGACTTCAGGAAACCCGTCTTTGTAATTTAATTAAAGTGAACAAACGGCACGTGCACCCGCGCGCGCGAGCGATCCAGCCGATCCCAACCGGACCGATTTGCGCCACCTATGTCAGTTAAGTTGATTGCATCGATTTCATTGATTTGCAACGGCTTCGGGCTAATTTCATCTCCCAAGGTGTGCACTCTATCTCCGGCGACACTGCTTATTTATTCCTTTACCCATATACCTCTTTTATATTTTGCCAAGTGATTAGATGAAAGTGTTTCACCAGGGCTAAGAAAAGTCTCTTTTGCGGAGGTTGGGGGAATCGATCACTTTTTATTTGCTCGAGGGTCACCGCAGGTTGGGTGTTATTGATGCTCTTAAATGCATCACAAGTGTGTTTAGTCAAGGTCTGGCGGAACGCTGAGGTAAGCAAGAAAGCGGCCTAAACATGATTGTACATTACTCTGGGCCTATGTAAAAGTAATTGAAGCTCATTTGTTCATTTTGCGAACGTTATACTGAGGTCGAAGTTTATTTTTGTGCAAACTGTATTTTCCATTACTTGATCAGATGAAAATGTGGTGCTTGCTCACGCTAAGCGTGCCAAAACGTTCCCAGTTGGGTTTTTTTCGCCTGAGATCTTTAATAATATTGACCGCATAGACTTGACAAATGTGAGCTCAGTTTGACACACTGTTCTCTTCTGAAAGTCAAAAGGAGACATGTGTGACCCTTCCGTTTCTCAGGAGAAATAAGGAGAACCATTTTGATTCCCCATAAGAACCTTAAAACAACTTTATGGAAGCATACAGCCCAACAAAGAACACTTGAGAAATATTTATTTTTCCTCCTACAAGAGATGCTTGACACGGAACCTGAACACCAGCGTGCCACAACCCCGGCCTTGCTTTGTCCTTGCCAGATCTGCACCTGTAATCGTCAGCGCCAGACGGTTATATATTTATCTTCTGATCTGCCGTGATTGTGTCTAATTGGCAGATCAGGAGTTCATTAAAGCAGATTAAGCCCAGCGGAAGATGTGAAGAGACACGGCGTTGTATCGGTGAACGGGGTTACGGCACAGGAGAGAATTAGCTGATTAAAATGGACGAGCGCTTGGACATAAGGTGGGAGGGGCCGCGGGTGATTGATGGGTAGATGTGGCAGCTTGAAGTGTTTGGCTGAGGCACGTCAAGCCAGTTGCTGTAGAACGAGCGAGATGTCTTCATCAATTTACAGCCATTACGGTGTCATAAGGAGAGATGCACTTGCATGAGACAATCAATCTCACAAACGCATTCATTTCTTCACAACACAATGCCAGGTTACTTTACCAGACACGCAAACCCGGAAGAGAGAAATGATTTGTCCGAGACATCAATGAAATGACATATTTTAAGAAAAAGAGTCAGAAACATGACAAATGTCAAAAGACAAAATGACAAACGATAAAAGCGTCTGCTAAATGACTAAATGTAAATGTGACAGATGTGTGTGTCATGAGAGTTTGAGGAGAGACGTCAACGGTGTGTCAAACTGAGCTCAGATTTCTCTCGTCTGCAATCAAAAGTCAATATGACTGAAGATCTCAAACATTTCTCATCACATTTACTCAAATCCAGATGATTTCACCTCTACAATCTACATTCATTTGAGTTCTCCAGACTCTGGAACTAACTTAATACTTCAATAAAACACAACTGAAAACTCCATCAAATCTCCTGTTCTACACACACACACACTGGTATAAACGTGTGTCCACCCGCCCGCACCTCACATTTTTACCGTAAGCTCGTTTAATTTTCCTGAAATAGGCCGGTGACAGCTGCTTCATGTTGATGGAGTATGGAGACAAATGAAACGGTGGACTGACATGCCGTTATCCGTCCCGGGACGCCGTTCATCTTCTCATCGCATACACAAACACGCACATTCGTGGCTTTATGGTATCACTTATCATGATTACTGCAAGAAACCGGTAAGCGTTTGCATTAAGCCTTTTTCTGGGATGTTGACAGAAAGAACAATTGATGTGAATATTAAGTGGTATTTATCGCTGATATAATGGCAGAAAAGAAACGGGATGCCTGTAAGTGAGTTTTTGCTTGATGTACTTTTCCATAAGTATTTTTTTGCTTTTATATACTGATTTATACAATAACTCCTTGCGAGATTTGACACGTGACAGTTTGCATTACAAACAATTACGTTTCTGATGCCTGATGTTGGTTTGATGTCAACAGCCTGTTGAAAACATGAGTGAAATATCACTTGTGCTATTAGCAATCTGGCAAAAACGTCAGATCCTATGTTATGACTGTGTAAAAAAATGTATTGAGGGCAAGATCTGAATATCATTGAGACGTACGGTGAGCTCTTTTGAAGCAAACAACCACCTAGAAACCACCCAGCGATGCACCGAAGGCCTTGGAGGTGGCGAGCATCACTTACCATTTCTTGACCAAATGTAAATGTTGAATTGAACCTTACTGGCTGATTCTTGTATATAACATGTTTAGAGGTGAAGATGTTGAATGAGATGAACGGCAGCACCTGTAATGGGTGTAATTAGAGCGAGTGGATGGATACAAACCGGATTACAACCTCCAGCAACGAGGTGAAGTGCTCTGACAAATGGAGGGAGCGAGTAATCTCTCTCTCTCTCTCTCTCTCTCTCTCTCTCTCTCTCACACACACACACACAAATATGCAGAGAAACATGAATACACACACATGGCTGTACATACGTCTCTCTGTAGCTCTGCACAGTAAACTGTGTTTTACCTTTCTGGTGACTTACATGAAGTCATAAATTAATCAGCAAGTGGATATAACACAAGAATAATATTATTTACAGAATCCCTGTCCGTTTTATCAATAACAAATATTGTCAATATAATAAAAAACATGAGATGTGTAGTGGCCAAAAGTGATGTCCAGCGTTGGAAAATGGACATCTTTGCTCTTTATTCAAAAACATTTGTGTATATGATGGTGTGATTGCATTTGGATTGTAAACTGATGCTTAGCTTGAGAGGAATTTGAGGACCCTTCGCAAAATCACCAACAAAATATGATTAACACTTAAATTTGTACTCAATGTTTTATTTATTTACTCTAAGCTTTTTGTTTTTCTATGCATGTTTTGTATATTAGAACCAATGCTCCTTGATATGCTGTAGTTTGCCTTTTTGGGAAAACGATTTGGTCCGATAAATATATTTAAAGGGACAGTTCACCCAAAAATGAAAATTATGTCATCATTTACTCACCCTCAATTTGTTCCAAACCTGTATACATGTCTTAAAGGAAGATATTTATAAGAATGTCAGATCTTGAGTATTTATTTTCCCTATTATGCACTCAAATAATTGATTTGTTGAGTTACTTAAAAAAGCTGCGTCAAGTGGTTCCACGCAACAATATTAAGTCATTTGAACAAATAATACTTTAGTTGTATGAACAAAATAAATTTAAGTAATGTTGACAAAACGTTTTTGAGTAAATCCAAACCATTCCGATTGTACCAGTACTTTTAAGTTAATTGAACTCAATATTTATCCTTCTCAATGGTACGTTTTGTTGTCATACATAAATAATATACAGACTTACTGCATGTAAGTCAAAACACAATGAGCCAATCAGATGAGAGGCATCTCAGTACTGGCATTAGCACAGTTAAAGCTCATTGGATGATGCAGTAGACATCAGGGCTCGCACAAACCTCTCACAGCCTATAAGCCCATGTACCGCTCTTCTAAACAATGGTCACCCTAAAACTCAAAAACACAACAAACTCTTTAAACCTCAAAGATAAATGAACATTAAGCACAAAATAACACAAAGTTTCGAAATGTACTGCCTAAATGCGGGGAACTGAAAATCCCCCTCAACCACCCAGATAGCACAATTCATCTGGTTTACGTCTATTCGACGTCTGCATTTACATCTGCAAGACATCTGCAATACGTAGTTTGCTCATCTGCAATACGTCTCGGAGACGTCTGAACGTCTGTAATACATCTGCTAAAGATCTGGAGATCTGCTGCGTAAAAACATCTGCTAAACATCTTAGAAAGAGCTGCTTTACATCCATTCTAAATCATAAACATCTTACAGACATCTTCTAGATGTCTATATGACGTCTAACAGCAGACATCTCCGAGACGTATTGCAGATGAGCAAACAATGTATTGTAGATGTCTTGCAGATGTAAATGCAGACGTCAAATAGACGTAAGCCAGATGTATGTGTGCTATCAGGGCAGTCATGTTCATAGTTGCCAATTCCGCTTATAATACGCGACCTTGGGCTTCTTTTTCTGTCAAGTCGCGTTAAAAAATCACTTGTTGCGGGTTGCTTGAATAAAAATATGGTTGCTTGTTCTGAACCTGACAAGCAACTTTGTTTCTTTACATCTATGGTCGCTGGTTTGTTCAATCCATTAACACTGTCTGCTCGAAGGCAGGCTTTTTGTACTACATGCGGCAGAGCATAACTTCACAGCACCGCGAGAGCTATTTGAAAGCATACAGAGACGTCTACTGTCGCATCACTCTCGCGGTACTATGATGTCACGCGCCGATTGGTCTGCGCGGCGCCGCAGGAGGTCACACAACATATCTAAGCACGTAAAACAACATAGAGAAGCCAAGAATGCTACAGTGGTCTCTTCACGTAATCATCGGCGCGCTTTGTGTAATCGGAGGTTAATATACTAAACAGATTAAATATTCACTTAAAGATAAAGATCATTTTATAACCGGGCTACATCATTAAACATGTTAAAAGTGTAGATCTTCGCGTTTGGCTACACAGCGTTATTCAAGCCTAAGCACGTGTGAATAGCGTCATTTGTCCTCAAACACACCGCCTCCTTTCCCCTACCAACTAAACTAAATGTATTACATCTGTCACGATTAGAATGAAATGTGAAAATGAACGAAACGGTCAGATCTGATCACGGTGCAGCAAAGGGGTAGGGAGGGATGACCCTATTTATTAGGCTATAAGGTCAACATCAAACATTTTTATTGTATTAAATAAATGTATTGATCATTGCAGAATATAATTTAAAAAAGTATACATCAAATGCATATAGTTCAGTTTTACTTTATTATAAATGTTTGGCTGTTACAGCTACGTTATGTGGTCATTATATCTTCTCCTTTTCCATCTCTCCAGGCCTATACTGCTCACATCAGAGATTTGCAATTAATTTTTGTAAAATAATTTATGTTTGTGTTTTTCAAACAGGGTAGTGTCAGTTTAAAATGGCCCAGGCTCGTTCATTAATAATAAATAATTGATAATAAATTACATTGATGATCATGAATAATGTTGGGCTTTTGGGCTTGTTTTTGGAGCTGCAGTTGCTTATTTGTCTTGCAAAAGTTGGCAACACTGGTCGTGTTGAATTAACTTCTTTATATTAAGTAAACTCAACAGTTTTGCATTCTACTCGACAATGTTAAGTTGACCAGTCAAACACTTGTTAAGTAAATGTGACAGATCTACATTTTGAGTATAAATAATATAGTTAACTTACCTTAATTCAGTTACTTGCATTCTTTATGTACTGTGAACAAGGATGGGTTAAGTCAAACTAACAGCAGCGACAGTTAATTTTTTTGAGTGTGGGAGTCAATGAGGGACGAGATCTGACATTTTTCCAAATGTGTTCAGCAAAACAAAGACATGTATACAGGTTTGGAACAATCTGAGGGTGAGGAAATGATAACAGAATTTTCTTTTTTGGGTGAGATATCCCATTAAGGGCGGTTTTCCAGACTTAAGCCTAGTCCCAGACTAACTTAAAGGTGTCTTGATCGAAAACAATGTACACTGACATATCTTAAAATATAATCAGTGTGATTGTTTTGTCTCAAGGTTTTATACAGTATTATTTTTTTGTGAAGTATGTTTTTAAAAACGACTGAAATATCCTAATTTGACTAAAGCCTGTCTTAAACAGATCCCTGTCTGGGAAACCGCCCTTGATGTTCATCATTTTCTCTATTTTGCACCATAATCATATTTTGATGATTTAAACGAACCAAGGATCATAAAAACAAATGTACAAGTTTGACCTCCAGACATCACATTTGAGCACAATATCTGTAGGTTGTGCAGTTTTTGTGTTTATATTTTAGGACATTATTGGAAGAAACTGATCATCACTACACATCTCTCCTCAACAAGACACATGATTTGATCGTGGCCAGATATTGACACTCAATACATCAGTCCATCAATAGTCAAGGAGATCAATTCCTAACCTCAAATATGAGGAAACATTGTATTTAATACAAAAAAACAGTTCAAGCAGATTTAAGATTTTACAAAGCAAGTTTTATTTCACGTCAGTATTTTCAGTAAATGTAACTCTAAATAGCAGAAATAGATCATTTTGGATGATTTACCTTCATTTTTATGTCTGGCATGAAACACGGCCTCCGATTCCTGCTTGAACATCTTGTATTTGTTTTATAAGGGGGCGGGGCTCCGTATTGTGGTCAGTTGGCTGCGAGCACCAGGGCCGATGGGCCATCTGTGTAAAAAGACATGAAGTAATTGAAGCGTCTTCTTCTAAACAAGTGAAGAAGAGAAGCTGGTGGGGATGCGGAGAGGGGGCTGGAGCGCTGAGAGCGATAAACAACAACCTGTCAATTCAGTGCACAGATTAACCCGAGGTCCAATCGGCCGCCAGTTAATTAACCCGATGGCATCTATCACTGACACCACCGACGCCTTTCATCTTTACTGGAGTTTCAATGGGACTTTCAAGGTTTTGGGAGATGTCCTCAAGGTGTAATTTACCACGGTTTCTGGCTCATAAAGAGACCATCCTCAAATCTGAATTGATTCCCTGTGAAACACGTTGAATGGACTTTAAAGTCCCCGTGAACCGGAAGTTGCGATCGTTTTTCATTCCGTATTTTGACGCATTTCGGAGTGAAAAGGAATTTCTAATGCGAAAAACAGTGGGCGTGGCTTTCTCTGGAATTTGATTAGATGTATAAAAACAGCCGTTGCATTTTGAAAGTTGACAGTTGAAGGGGAGGAGTTAATGGATGCTCCGCCCATTGTCATTACAGGAAGGAAGTGCATTTTCAGATTTTCACTGAAGATCATGAGGGCACACAAATTTTAAAAAGACAATGACCCACATTGATCAACTATTAACAATAAACGCTGCAATATTTCATGACAAAATAAGCATTGTCATTTTTATTTCACTGGGACTTGGATAAAAGTGTCTGTAAGCTTTGGAGTGTTTATAGAAGGATGGCTGGCTGGAAAATAAAGCCATGGCAATGTGTGGTCATGATATAATGATCCAGTCAGAAGTCAATATCCACTTCATTGCTTTTCCATATCTCATATTTTAATGCAGCCGTCCGTCTGCGACTGCGATGGATACATGTCATCCAGTAAGAGCTCTGGAGACGTCGGCCTCCATTTGATCACAGCTAAGGTGACGCTAGAACTCAATCGAAACGCTGCCACCAAAAAGAGAATTTACGAGGAATTGAATAAAATTCGTCAGCTTGACTGAATAATTGATTGTTTTTTATTTCCTAATCCTTTAGTAGTCAAATCTCCACGGTCAGCGGCGAAGTGCTAAATTGGCACGTGTCATAATTTCAACAGGGCAAAACCGTTAGGCTACTTAACTCGATAACCTCGATCTATCAGGTCAATCATTTGGGTATGAAGCTAGACAGACTTCTACTCAAACATCGTAAATCATATTTACACGGAGGAAAGAGTCACAAAGAGCAAATTTACGTCCTGCTTTGAAGAGCATGTTGATGTACAACATCATGACAGACTAAAATTAGCCACAAGAAAACAGATTCATAGCATTATTTGTTGTCCCAAAGGAATTACATTTGTACACATTAGCCCCCACGTAAAATAAATTCACAACAGATCCGACTGAAATAAACCTCACTCGTCATCTCCCAGAATCAAACTGTCTGACGTTCACGAAAATAAGGTTTCCTTTTCTTGCATAAATCGCAGAAGGCCAGATTGAAGTATTTATCAGATTATGTCCCCATCTGTTGCCCTCACAGCTTTACATAGCATGCCTATATCATTTATCAGGGCGTTTTGGGTGGCGTGAGCTGTCACGGGAAATCTTGAATTCTCTGGGGTCATTAGAGGGAACGTGTGAGTGGGACGATTGAAGAATAGAGAGGGCTGCTGGTGGATTGTTCTCTGGGGTCAAGCCTCTGGTAGGATGTGCAGATAAAGCTTTCAGAAGAAAAAGGGGATGAAAGGTCAACGTCTAAAGAGGAGCTGTCTCACTTATGGTTTAGAATGCCAGACTTTGCTTCGGTCAAACCTTTCAGTTCAACTAATTCAAAGTGTGTTGAGCATGTGATTGAAACCCATGTAAAAACCTTAACATCATGTAAATGTAAGGTTGTGAAAATGTTGCGGCGCTTTCCTTCCTCCCCTTACAAAAACGTGTATACTTTAAGTTATTTGAATTAAGTATAGTTCATTTAAAGGTGCCATGAATTAAAACCACAATTTTAACCCGAGCTTTTGTTATATAAGATGGAATTGTATTCATGCGAACATCCTATAAGTTTCAGAACTGAAAACGCCCTTGTTACTGAGATTACATCTGTTATGTTCTGGAATGCACCTATCTATGACATCATTGATAGGTTGAACACCGCCTCCACAAGAGAATATCAATGACTACTTCTCTAGCCCCGCCCACTGGTTCGCGCATGACAGTACCGAAGTAACACAAGTTGCGCGGAACCAGATAGAGCGAGCAAGCAATAAACATGCCATTAAAGATCGCAAAATATTGTGCAGTCAGTGCCTGGTTGTGGAAGAACACAGTCGCTGCATAACCTTCCTTCGGATTCCCACATTAGTAATGCGTGGTTGAAGTTCATTTTTAAAGAGGTTCCAGCTCACGTGGGGAAAACATTACCGTGGATTCCTTTGTGAACAAGGCAGAGGTCGACGATGGATTTGCGGAGAGACTAAAATGAAAAAGCAGTGCTGTGCCGTCAATACTGGATCCGGTAGGAATGGCGCAGCAATCTTATGTGAGTACAACATTTTTGTACTATGCTTCACTATTGCTTTGTTAGAGATCGCTTGATATGCCCTGAAATACAGATGCGGGGAGGTAATTTATAAATCACACGAGGTCCCCAGATAATACTAATCCTGTGCGTATAGGCGAATGTGTAACCTAAGCTATACAAACTATAAGCAAAGCCTTGCCATCACATTCGGGAAATAAGTCAGTAAATTTGAGTAAATCAGAGGCTTCACTTATCCCGTGCGAATGCGTCACATGAAATACTGATGTGGGGAGGTCATTTATAAATCACACGAGGTCTCCAGATAATACTAATACCGTGCGAAAACTGCGAATAATGTGTAACCTAACGTTACGCCTCTAACCAAATTCACAGAAGGCTCCAACTAAGTTTACTATGCAAACTGCTATCCAATCATAGCAGTGGGCGTTTACTTCCAAGTCTTCAATGCGGAACACCCATTCAAACCAATCATTTGTCGAGCCGAGCCGGCCTCAAAACCTGGGTAGAAAATAGCCTATTACTTATTGATTTTGATGTTTTCGAATGTAAAAACCAAGCGAACGTCATAAGTAGACATCAGACAATCGTATAAAACAATAAACAAGCCCAGTTCACCACACCTTTAAAATCACATACAAATGAACGTTAACGTATCATGTAAATGTAATGTGAAAATGTTATTGCTCTTTCATTCCTCCCCTTACAAAAATGAGTAGGCTATCCTTTTTTAAGTTCCTTTTATTAAGTATAGTCAATTTAAAATCACAAAAAATAAACGTTAACGTATAATGTAAATGTAACATTGTGAAAATGTGGAAATTTTATACTGCCTTACAAACATTTATATGCTTGAAGTCCTTAATACTTAACCGTTAGTGTACATAAGTATTTTTTTAAGTATGCCTAATAAGTACTCGTTTTAATGCTATTTTAAATCTTTTAAGTCACAGTATGGGGCTTTTCACACATTTGCATTGTTGCAAATCGACTTTACATACATTTAGGCAACTTGCTGCAAGTTAATATAAATGTAAATAATAAGTGTACGTTGAAGTATGCTTTAGTACTTGAAGTATGAGCTTCCAAATTGTGCATATCAAGTTGTGCATGTAAAGTGTCATGATACTGTAGTTGCAGTTGAAAGGCCAAGCCAAATATCATTTTTAATATTTATATAGTGGCAAATTAATAATATAGTAAATGAATAGGAGCAAATGATTTGTTTTTAAGATATTGCATAAAAGCTTTTACCTTTACCTGTTAACATTTGACAGTATTTGCGGTGAGGTTTCAACAGGCCAACACTTGGCGGCAAATCATGGCCCAGATTCATTGTGAAAATTGCCCCAACAATTCCCTTTAACCTGCACGTCCATTATTGTGTCTCAGGTCTTCATCACTTCCCTGTTAAGTAAGTTGAAAGCCTTCTGACTCAGTAGTAACCAAAGGTTGTCATTCTCAGACAAATGAGCCAATGAGGGCACGCTTACTGTGTGCTAATGGCCTCGCACACTTCCTCGTTGACTCATATGCCAGGACCAGCGCTTCTTCAAAGGAGATTGGTGTAATCCACGTCTTAAAAAACGACATCAATTAACACATACACATAGGGAGATAATGAGAGATTAAACTGAGCGGGAAAGACACCAGATGATAGGTGGGAAGAAAAGGAGAACTTCAAAGCCTCCAGTCTTCTCTCTTAAAGGAAGAGATAATAGTGTGGGAGATAACAAGGAGGGTGAAAGTAATTATGTCTGCTGGTGTGTGATCGCTGTAACACTGGTTGTTTATCTACAAGCACACAATGAGGCCCTTGTGCGGGGTCATAAAATACCTGCTTGTTAAAGGACACCCATTAAACCGCCATAAAGCTCACACCATCCCGGGCGGCGTAAGGAAAAAACCAAACAGGTGTGATCCAGTATACTTACACCTTGAACTCTGTCACTTTAAAAATGAGTAGAAGCTTCGTTTTTAATTGAAGGACATACAGTATTTCTGTACAAGGATGCAACAGACTTTTAGAAACGAGGCACTTTATTGATGATAACTTGACCATTATCACTTATGAGGGATTTATGGTTGCCTTACATAAGAGTTTCAAATAAAATGTGATATTTTAACCATCATTTAAAATCACGATATTAACACAGACATTTACACAATGTTTCAAACAAACAAGATTTTAAAGTGAGCAAGAAATTTGATCAAATTTGTAGCTACCTTCATAAATTGTTTGTGCTGTTTTTTGATGTCATCATGGGGTCTTCAAGAAAAATGACTTTTCCAAAATACTTGCAGAAAATAAACTGATCTATTCAGTATATTTGGTCTGTTTAATGAAAGAAAATATAAGAACTAGGTAAGTTTGTGTTTAAAACAAAATTGTAAATTAAATCTACAGTAAGTTACTGGCAAACCTGCTGCAAAACTACAGCAAAGCGTTACAGTATATATTATAGCAAGAAACACTGTTAATGTATCAACTATAGTGCATTAAATCATGTAACATACTATCAAATGAGGATTTTACTACAATTAACCATAGTAAATAGTAAAATACACTACGGTATTTTTTTCATTTATCACCTGAAACAATGTGAAATGTGCAATTGTGTTAACATAATGTGATTAATAATTAATATGACTTTTTCCTAACGTATGTAAATGCCCTGCTCTGTATCAATGAAGCAGCAGTTAGTTGTCAGGTCTGGAGAAAGGGAAGTGTCACGCTATACCAACATTATAAAGCCGCATAATTGAATGCACAATCTCTGATGAATTTATGAGACCTGGTGGGTCTAGCCAGACAAAAACATGTTAAATTCAACAGCGCAAGTGACACTGAAAGGTGTAAATCGAGGACAAAACCGCTGATAAATAACGTCATTTTCTGGCATTTGGATAAAAGCTGGACATTTATCAGTGTTTAGATGTAGTGCCAGCAAAGATGTTTTTTTCACAGGAATAATGACTGTAATGTATTGGATGAAACCACACAAACATTTTTCAAAGGCAGGTACACTGAAACGCTGTGCATTGAAATTAACATGCACAAAGTTATCCCCCCAAAAAAATCACAGATGAGATCTCTTTAATATCTCCTTTATTTATACTAGACATCAATTAGTTTAAAAGGAGAACAAATGGAAATGTTTACCTAAATTATTTCTCCCGAGAAAAGGAGTCAGAAATCGAGATTATTGAAGATAATTATTGAAGATCTCCATTTAAACTCAAACATTTCTCATCAAATCCAGATGATTTTATCTCTACAATCTACATTCATATTACACCTCCAGACTCTTCATGTTTTTAAAAATTGTGTCTATTTTTATTTCTCCTAAGCAAGCCTGTTAACTCGTGGTTTGAGAAAGCATGTTATAATGCTTTTGGATTCTATTTTAAGATGTTTTTGCCGGTGATCTTGTTTACTATGATCCACAAAACATCTTTATTCTAATTAGGAATCACACCTTCATTTTCTCTAATACAAATCTCACTAAGCGCACAACATATTATATGATAAAGTATAGAGACAGGAGGGATGAAGGTCTGGAGATTTGCGGCGATATTGTTTGCAAAAACTGGTGTTCGTCCAAATGAGTTTCCATCTGCTTAATTACGTAAATGTGTTTACTTTCAGGACCACAGTATTTTATACAGGACACCCCCCGCCCGATTGAAATAAAACAAGACTTGCCACTAAATTCAAAGAATACAGATTACAACTGCAATTTGATGACTTGAATTAGATTTTTACATGATTTAAGATGGTGTCCCATCTGTACTTCAATGAAAGTCAATGCGAGGCCAAATGCTTAGAACATTAAAAAAAGATCAAAAATGAAAGTTCTGTCATCAATTACTCATCCTCATGTCATAAACCTGTATGACTTTCTTTCTTCTGGAGAACACAAAAGAAGATATTTTGAAGAACGTGATAACCAAATAACTTTGAACCCCATATTGTATGAACACAAAACCACTGAGACATTTCTCAAAGTATCTTCTTTTGTGTTCCACCGATGAACCTGCACATGCAGTACAATTATATTTTCCTAACACAAATTTACAGTGAACACGCCATTTCAACTACATACTGTATTTTGAATAACTGAAAGGTATCTTGAGGCCTTTTATTTCCAGTGAAAGCAGATGAGGTGTAATAGAAAGACTGCTGACTCAAGCACAAGATCAAAGAAAAAGACGTCTGCCGGTCAGCTCTGTGTGATCATCGCCGAGCCGCGATAATGACGACAAAATATGCCAGTAATCGGTGATAAGACCTTTAATGTTCTGTAAACTAGACGAGCACTAAAGTTTACAGGCCTTCAATGAAATGAGTAACTTTGACTTTGAAGTAAAACTGCACTGTGTGATATAGGCCTACATACATACACACATACAGTCCATGCACTGCAGATGAACATTGCGCGCATGAATAAATATGAACCTAATAAATATGCATGTGATAAGTTTTTATAAAGCCCAACAATGAGCCTGCTGAGAACAGGCCCGCATCGCTCATCTTATTTCAGAAGTGCGCGCGTACGGGTGTCTGCGCGTGCGTGCCGAGGACGCTACACGAGGCCAGCAGCGGCAGCGTTCGCATTGATTCAATTTAATCTGCGCACCTCTGTCACGGGGTGCCAATGACGGATTTACCAGCGGCCCGGCTGTTTAAATGACTTTTAAATCAGAGGTTTTAAATGGAGAGGTTGTTGCTGGGAATCTGCGGAGAGCACTTGATTTCCCTCGAGCAAATGAGCTCTCCGGCCGTGTGTCAAATCCTAGTGCTGCCTACTAGACCACGTGATGGGCGCGTGCAGTCACTTGCTAGAAATAATCGTTTGTATTCAAAATGCATTTTATGCGCAATGTGATTTTCAACACATCTCCTTATAGGCCTATTATAAATATGTTTAATCTTTGTTCATTTTGTTTTTTATGTTTTCATGCTTGTGTGGTGAATAAAGTAAAATAAACATATAACCAAATTCATTTCCAAATGTATTCCTATAGCACTTTTCACAAGTTTGCATTTATAGAACATAAAAGGCACACATTAAAAGTTAGACGTTCAAAAACAACGTTTCATAAATGTATCATTAAAATATTATATAATAATCATATATAATGGGCCTATGTAAAAAGTAACAGAAGTTTTGTTTAAAAAATGAATAATTAATATTTTAAATATAATTTACGTATTCAAGATGTATGGGTATGATGCCCCAAACATGAGTCTGCACACTATAGGTTTATACTCACATTCGGTCATCAGCACCGCAGACAGACAGTAATCTAGAGTGCTGACCCGCTTCAATTTTCTCAGGTCATGACAATTTCACATGCAGAGGATATTTATAATATTTAAAATAGGAATGCTGAATTTCAATTCATTTCCATGTCGATTTATTGCATGTTTACGACGACCAGTTCATGACCTGAATGAATGTGTTAAATAGATTGCATATTTCACACAGCCTACCACTCTTTCCGATATTACTATTTTTTTGCCTCTATTTTTAAGTAAAACGCAATATATACTGTTTGCGATGTCTGAATGAATATATAAGACACATTTATTTATTAAAAAAGCATAAAAAATTAAGTAATTGTTTCGAATCGAAATGAGAAATATCAGTCTCCACTAGTTATTTTAATGGACAGCATTTAGAGACGCCGTTTGTGTTCATTCTAACATAAACAGTGAACGTGTTATTATTATGTTGGTGGGAAAGAGAAAAGTTATCATTTATTAGATCAAACCCTTTAATTACTGAAAATATGGAGATTCAATACACTGTCTCTAACACTAACAATTAGGCTATGCAATGCGTTATTTTATGGACTATGTATATACATTTGATGAGTCGTAAAATTGTTAGATTCGTAATAACTATTTATGATTATTAATAAAATACATACGAAATTCCATATTTGATATTTGATTTGAATAATTATAATTGTGTTGTTATTGAACTTACTTTCTTCTTCTTAAGACCCTAATAATAATAATAATAATAATAATAATAATAAATTATTCATTCATTCAATGAATGATTCATTCATTGTTATTGTTATTATTATTATACGGTGTTTTACTTATTCTAAATATTGTGCTGATGGTTTCAATTATTGTTCAGTGAGGTTTTTTAACTGTATTTAATCAAATGAATCAGACAGTGAAAGAGCTAGGTCTTTAGTCTCCCTCACTTTAGGAACCATCTGCAGCCTTTTGCAGGTAGGCTATCTGTGCTCTGATGATGGTGAAGAAACAGCACAAGGACGACCTCGGCGAGCCTGTAGTAACTACAGTATGGTTAGTTAATTAGAAAACTGTCAAGTGATCAACTCCTCCGCAGCCAATGAGCGCGCACGCAGGCGTTATGACTGAAGATGTGAACGCGCAGGAAAGTTCAGAGAACAGTGGATGAAAGGGATGCTGTTTCACAGAGTCGTACTTTAGAGGAATTTAGCACTCAGAGCCACAGGAACGGGTTCTGGATTTCATTTCCAGCCACTTTATTGCGCATACATTTTTGGGAATACGCAAGAAAACTGTAGATAGATAATTTGGCGTCTCATTGGGTGGGATCCAAATGGGTAGGCATCAGGGGATAAAATATTTTACAGCTCTTTAATTGATTAAAGACAAGAAGACATCGGGTAATCGAGTTTAAACGCAAAACGCACTCACTACACTGGCCACTTCAAGCGACTCAAAAGTTTTGCGATGGAAAAATCTAAAAACTTCCGGATCGACGCCCTTCTGGCTGAAGAAACACACAGAGGGAACCGAGAAGTATCACCCGGACTCAGCAGCGACAGCCCGACGGGCAGCCCGGTGTCCTGCAGGCGCGCGGACACCCCGTCTCCACGCGGGACAACACTTCACCTTCAACCTGGAATCATACCTAAACCAGGTCTGCTCAATCTCCCGCACCCAGGACTCGCGTGTCTTCACCAAGGCTCGATCCCGGGCATGTACTCTGCTCCCATGTACCCTCTCTCAGCTTTGGGAGGCCAGCACCCTGCTTTGGCGTACTCGGGTTTTACGCAGCTGGTGCATCCATATCCGGAGCAGCTGAAGGCGGCGGCAATGGCTGGATCTTTACCCCTGGAGCACTGGATGCGAGCTGGGATCATGCTGCCGCGACTTCCAGATTACACTTGTGAGTGGGGTTTAAACATATATTTATATCCTGATTAACAGATAACTTAGAATGTGCCTGCAGATATAAAGATGTTGTTAACACATTTTAAATCTTGCAAATGAAAGTTATGAAGTGAGAAAATGTTGTGGAATCACTTAGATGGATGTGTAACACTTTGCAAAAACAAACATTATAGAACGATTAAAAAGATCGTTACTGTATTTAAATGTGTGCATAGCCTATATGAAAACAATGAAATTAACCAAGATATAGAATTCACAATTTCATGACACTTCCAACTGTTTGAATGTCAATTAACCAATGACCTACTAAGCATTATAAAGTATTATGTAATGATATTTAACGTTTTATGAACTGTAATCAATAGGTGAGCGTTTTAGACTCTTAATAAAAACAAAACCTTACAAATCTTGTTCCGTGTTTGTTGGCAACTAAACTAAATTTCCTTTATTAAAAATTAAGATAACAGTGTCTGTCTGGTGAGAAAAAAATACAACAGAACTTGCATCACTGCTATTGTCATATTGAATGCAAATATTGTGAAGGACCACAAAATCCTTTTCAAGGTAATCAAAGAAGTGCAAAGGCAAACAGAGGGGGGGGGCTATGGTTACTCTCACCTGCCACTCTTAAAACACAGGGGTTAATTTGTCACCAAGCAATTACTGTATTCATGATAAATGATTAACCTTTGATTATTAAACTGAAATTATGGTGGTCATATTATAAAATTAGTTGAACATCTGTTAGATTATATATATATATATATATATTAAATGAAGTAAAAAATGCTTACATTTAAGATAAGGTTTTTATATATTAACAATTTTCTGAAATGCATTCTATATTTTACCTGCATATGCATGATACATTACAGCAGTGCTTAGACATGATAAAAATATTATTTTATCCTTAGGTACTTAAAGAAAACGACAACTCAACAATAAAGTCATTTTGACTCTCTGACTAAACGATCATCTAAACCAGGGTACCAGGATTTATACCAAACTGTAATAATATAATTTTATTTTTGGCTTCTTTATAAAGCCATAAATGTCAGGTTGATGGAAACTATCTTTGTGCGAAAGAGAAACAATAAACACACGCCTTAAACATACTGCAGTTCATCAATAAAATCCCAAAAGCGTTCATTGAATTTTCATTAAGTTAATGGCTTGCTCTTGGGTTTTATGGCATCCGTTGTGTTCAACAATAAGCTGCAGAACAGCTATTATGGTAAATGATAGCTGCAAATTCTGGACTTCCTTTTCCAGCCCCGCGAGTCCTTGACTTTATATAAAAGAGACAAAAATCTCATAAAAATAATCTAGACGTGGATTACAGCGGCTCATGTCCTTTTTGCCTGCCTGGTGCTTAATTTTTATATAGAGGCACAAGAGGCCTGTTATTAATTTGGAACAGATTTACAGGGTTTTCAAGAGCATTAGTGTGGGCTTTTAGAAAAAATGCTGCTAAATGTTTATGCCAGTTTACAGTTTAAATAAGATCAATATAAAGTTATGTTGAACTTCAACATTACTAACAGCTTTGCCTCAAACAAACCCATAACCCCACGTCTTCAGTTTTACAAACGTGAATGATGCCTCTGATCAACACAAGAAGATATTTTGAAGAACGCTTGTAACCAAACAACACTGAACTCCATTGACTCCCATTGTATGGACACAAAACACTGAGACATTCCTCAAAATATCTTCTTTTGTATTCCACTGAAAAAAGAGTCACTTACAGGTGTACAATCACAGGAGAGTGAATAAATGATGAAAGAAGTTTTATTTTTAGGTGAATTATCCCTTTAAATCTTTTTCATTGATCGTTTAAGTGAAGTGAAGTGACCTATTTGTCAGGTATGGTGACCCATACCCAAAATGTGACCTCTGCATTTAACCCATCCAGAGAGTAGTGAACACACGCACAGCAAGTGGTGAACAAACATACACCCGGAGCAGTGGGCAGCTATCACTGCAGCGCCCGGGGAGCAAGTAGAGGTCAGGTGTCTTTCTCAAGGGCACCTCAGTCGTTACCCGCCGGCTCTGAGAATCCAACCGGCAACCTTCTGGTCACGAGTCCGACTCTCTAACCATTAGACCACGACTGCCCCCAGTGACAGTTTAAGTTACAGTTCACCCAAAAAATCTGTATACATGTCTGTGTTCTGCTGAACACACAGGAAGATATTTATAAAAATGTCAGATCTCACCCCCCATTGACTCCCATAGTATTTATTTCCCCTATATGGCAGTAAATGGGGGGCGAGATCTGACATTTTTCCAAATTTCTTCCTTTGTGTTCAGCAAAACAAACACATATATACAGGTTTGGAACAATCTGAGGGTGAGTAAATGATGACAGAATGTTTATTTTTGGGTGACCTGTCCCTTTAAATAGGTCACTTTCACTTTAATGTTATGGCATCTTCGGGCATGCGCAGTCTTTTGTATGTTCGATATATTCATGATTGTGTTTGACTTACAGCAGCACCCCAGTCTGGTTTAATGGGAAAATGTCGCAGGCCGCGCACGGCTTTCACCAGTCAACAGCTGCTGGAGCTGGAGAACCAGTTTAAACTCAACAAGTACCTCTCACGACCCAAACGCTTCGAGGTCGCCACATCGCTCATGCTGACCGAAACACAGGTGAAGCGTCAGCTGAATATCCCCTCAGAACTGTCCTTAAAGTCACCGTGAAACGGAAGTTGCGAGTGTCTTCTTTTCCGTATTGTGACGTGTATCCGATTGAAACTGCTTCTGAAATTAGAAAAAAATGTTTTGATTGGTTTGTTGTAAGTTGGGCCTGTAGGGGAGGGCCATTGGACAATCAGTATATATATATATATATATATATATATATATATATTTTATTATTATTTTTTATTTATTTATTTATTATTATTTTTTTTGGACAGTCAGTATACTCCTAGCTCTTTTTTGTTGCTGACGTCATGTGGTGAATGTTGAGAGGGGGAGAGGAGCGTAACGTTTTTGATTAAAGATTACAAGCACAAATGAATAAAAAAATTATAATGGTGTGCACGGATAAATCATTTATAATAATCACTGCAACACCGTGTAAAACACTTAAGAGTTTTCCTGTTTGATTTCACGGTGACTTTAAAATCAAATATTTCAATGTCATATGTTATATGTTTTTAATTTGATATAGGCCAAACAATATACAAAATGATAAACATCCATTGCGTGTGTATCCAGGTGAAGATCTGGTTCCAGAACCGTCGGATGAAGTGGAAACGCGGTCGTAAGGCTAAAGAACAGGCCGCTCAGGGCGAGGCCGAACGCCAACGGGGAGGAACCAAGTCGACCAATGAGAGGCCAGGAAGAGACGGCCGCCGGGCCTCAGGTATGGATGAGCTGGAGGAAGATATCGACGAGGAAGACGAAGAGTATGATGAGGAAGACGGAGACAAACACAAATTCACGAACAACCTCAACATCCATCGCTCCACAGATTACCTGCACCACACGGCTGAACTGGGATACCACCCGGATAGCTCGTTCTCCGATGACGACATGGACGAGGTTGGGGCTGACAGGAAGATTGGGGCGGGCTTATGAAAAGACTCCGGAAGTCGAAATTGAGTTTGTAAAACAGACTGCAGGAACTGACAGCAATATCATGCAGTCCTGTGATAGGCATCACTTAAAAACTGAGATGAAATAATGAACCAACCAAAATTGTACTGATAATCGCCTCAGGAGACGTTCTTCCAGTTCAGAAAAACACATTCCCAAAACAAACAAACCAATATATAAAACGTACATGTTGTTTTTAGGAAGACATACATCGACCCTCTGGTATTCATTGGTCACTTTTGAACATAAAACTTTTTCTTCATTTTTTTACTTTATGGCAATGGCACAAAACTTATGTGGCACTGTGAAAATCGTCACACTTGTGGTCGTCGGTCAATAATGACCACCATAGGAAATGTATTGGAAACAGGAAAAAAGTGCTATGTTTGAATGAGTTTGACTTTGTTACGAAACGTTGCGACTCGTGCCTCTTGCTATGTGCACAAAACACTATTAGATGGGGTTCAAAAAGGTCTTTAAAAAAGTCAGTCTACTTCTCTCTGCCAAGGGAACAAGACAAATACTATATTATTCAATAGAAAAAAACAGATCATAATTATTAGATAAATATTGCTCAAAGCCATAACGTTCCCTAAAAATCTTAATTATTCAACAAAAATATGAGGAAAACTGTTGTAATATCATTTTTAATAGAAGAAAACAGATCATAATTATTGCATAAATATTGCCTTTAAAAATACTAATTATTAAACAAACAAAAATATTCTTCATAATAATATTATATTTAATAGAAGAAAACAAATCATAATTATTGCGTACATTTTACATAAATTATCACACTGATCGAAAATAGATTCCACTTTAAAAATAAGTTTGATTTTAGGTGTTCACTTTTGACCAAGAGGAGAAGTGTGAGTCACAACGAGGAACACCAGAAGGTTCATTCGTCATTTATTTTGTTTCTCTGTAAATAGAATCAGATGTTGTGAATATATCATTCAATGCACTCAGTTTAGTACAATTTGACATTTCATATAAGAAAACATAAATAACGACATTGAATTGAGTTGACTAAATGCAGCTCTGTGAAAATGATGATTTTATTGCCTGGTGGTTTACAAAGCCATTTACAAGTTCCACGTTTCATTACTCTTAACAATTACAACAAAATAGCATCCTTATATATTAAATCATGTTGGAATATCAAGTAATAAACTGTTGGAGAGGTTGAATTTACATACTAAATATTTATTTGTATAGAAACACGTCATGTAAATATTCAGTCATGCGTCTGTGTTGCGAACACAAACATGTTTGCTGTCGTCTATAATGTTATTTAAATCATTTACGCTGAATGCCGCAAAGACGGTGAACACGGTTGTATAAACGTGATATTTGTCTGTGTTGTCGTAAACTGATGAAAATAAACAAAAGGAACACAACTGTGTGAATCTACTTTCTTTTCAGCTAAGATGACATTCTTACCGCAATTCGTGACTATTTACAACGTTGCAAATGTATATGAATGAATATGATCTGCTTTTTTTGCGTCAATAGCACTGAGGTCCAGCAGCATATGTGTCCTGCCTTTGACAGCGAGGATGATTAACACCGCCGATCTGCTGCGATCATAAACCTGCGATGGGTTATTTACAACCCCGGCTCTCAAATCTGAATTATTCGCCCGAGTTTACTGATAGCGAAATAATTAAGTTAATGAAGAGCGAGTAATGAAACCAACCCCTGATGATGATGTCACCGCTCTTATTTCATTTCCAAAAAAACCCACACAAAAGCAAAATGATTGAGAGCGCGACTAAAACCAGGCATTTTATTGGGTGTTTGCGTGAGGACGGTGATTAAACGAAGAACGACTCGAGACGACAGGACAGCGTGTTTATGTAATGATGAAATGCATTTTTAACTGGCTGATGTCTCTGTCTTGTTAAAACTCAACCTGGAGGAAAACCTGGAAACAAGGACGGGCTTTCAGTTTGTTTTTTGCTCATTTTTAGAGATTGAACGGTTCATTTTAGGCGTGGTAAATTGTCCACGCTCCCTTAGTGTGATTATATAGGAGAGCGTTGTGAATGCGTTGTCAATGAAACGCTCAAGAGTGTTAGACCAGCCAGGTTTTCAAAGTCAAGAAAAGGATTCCTGACGCATGTAAAGAAGAGGATGTATTTTATACGACAGTGTGCATGTTACTGTGTGTTTAAAGGGATAGTTTAGCCAAAAATATAAAACATGTTTAGCATTTATTCACATGTCATTCAAAACCTGTACGAGTTTCTTTTTTCTGCAGAACACAAAATAAGATATTTTGGGGGAATGTTGATAATCAAACAACACCGAACCCCATTGACTCACAAAACCGCTGAGACTTTTCTCAAACTATCTTCTTTTGTGTTTACAGAAGAAAATGTCAGAGACAATGGAATAGAACACTTTTGCAGCCCAATAGCAACCTAACAAAGCATCATGGTTCTATCAGCATGGACATCTTTAATACTTCAGAAAACATAATCTAGTCTTTTATAAAGTCTTGACCAAACGCTGCACTTCATAATAAATAAAATACTTATAGAGTGTCGTGACGTATTGACTGGCCTACTGTTATTTTCTAAACACGACGACCAAAAGTCACGTGCACGCATCGTGGAAATAATCCGATTTGCGCCAACCTGCAGTCCGATCCGTCCCTTTTATCCGCATGAAAATGTCAATTTCACAGCGAAACGAGTAAACGCGACTCCACCAATTCGCCTAGCGACAAATCACGCCCAATAACTTGAGCGACACGACCTCGTAAAATATTTATAGGCTGTAGTTTAATCAATCAGACTCATTACGGGAATATGAACAGATTGTGTGATCTTTCAAAGCAATCACCCGTATTGCTTGAGATTTCTGCGCGGCCCTGTCGTGTCACTTAAGCTAATGGGAAGGTAAGGGAATGAGAAACCGGGCCCATAAATTCACATCTGTCGCGACTTCAGCCGTGCCCCAAACGCGCGCAAAAAAGGCCAAGTTTCAGTAATAAAGTTTATTGAAAAAGCCTGAGCCTGTTCTCTTTAAAGGCAACGTTGTGTTCGGGACAGGCATTTATTATGCTTGCGGGAAATCTATCAAACAGATGCGAAATGTGGCTTAATAATCAAGATAAGCGACTAGCTCGCCGTCACCGTGATTGTGAATGGCTAGGAGTCAGCAAAAGGCCGTGTTTGTTTTTCCCTGCCGCAATAAATAACCGCCCTATCCTTGAGATGTGATTTCTGAATGCACGCTTAGAAAGTGGCCCGTGTTTGCTTTATACGCGAGCGATGTGAACGTGATGTGAGTGTTCGGGCCACCCAAAGTTGAAGCGAAGGCGATGTGGTTATTATAGCTGATGGTTCTCGGATTGTTTAAGAGATGTGCAGGCCTCCGTTCTGACGCGCGATAAATTCAATGAGGTCAAATATAATACAATTACAAATACTGAGTCGGTCAACCCACATACAAATACTAAACTAAACTGTTGTAGCCTGTACTGTAGTAAAATGCGGTAAAATTACTACAGTGTACAGTACTAGCATTCTGTATTAACTACTGTAGTAAATACTGTAGTAAACATTTAGGAATTTTACTACAGTTTAAAATAGTTAATACTACAGAATGCTACAGTAGTTTTTCATGTGCGAACCCTTAAGAAAACGTTTTATCTTAGTAAAAGTGTAGCACAGTCTGATTTGTTTTCGTAAAAACTGTAAAAAGTAAAAGGGACCGTTCACCCAAAAATGAAAATTCTGTCATGAATTAGGCCTACTCACTCTCCAGTTGTTACAAATCTGTATACATTTCTTGGTTCTGATGAACACACAGAAAGATATTTGGAAGAATGTCATCAACTGAGATTTCTGTGGCACCATTGACTTTAATATGGTGTTGTGATGTTATTGGCACACATTAAATAAATAAAAAATGAGAAAAATAAGTGGAGGTAATTGGAGCTATATACTGTAGCTAAACTAAAAACACAAAATGTACACAAATGTACCTTTCACATATTGTTGTACCTTTGTAAGTTGTACCCTAAGGACCTATTGTGGACCTTTAAAGGTACAATTAAATATTTTGTACTCCTATAGGAACAAAACTGTACCTGCACAGTACCTTTTTTTCTGACAGTGTAGTAGAAACATAATTGTATAGTTGTTGGGTTCTTTTGAACACAAAATGAGCTATTTTGAGGAATGTAGGAAAGCGAAAAGTTCTGGGGCACCTTTGACTACCATTTTAATTTTTCCTATGTAGATGTCCTAGAAATGTCAGTTGATAACATTCTTCCAAATATCTTTCCCTTTGTCATCAGAACAAAGACATTTATACACATCTGTGAGTAATTCATGACAGAATGTTCATTTTTCATCCCTTTAAACTACGCACTGAACAAAACAATTTGTAGGAGTAGGGTTGACTTTTTTTGCGTTCATTTATTTTTAAAGTAAATTTCAAACAATTTCAAACAAAAAGAATAAATCCTACTAGCAGTGTGGTTACTGCAGTAAAACCAGGTTAGTTTGCGGTTACCATGATTTTACTACATCTAAAACCCCAAAAGCAAAGTTTATTATAGTAAAACCATGGTTAATTATCACATTCAATAAATGCAAAGTCGGCAGGAAAACACTGGAACACCGTTTTGACACGATATACACAGAACTTGACCGTGACGCGCAATGTGACGCATTTACACCACCTTTCCCAGACTGTCTCTTTATGGCTGATAGGTGATTTACTGACCCGGAGAAACAGAGGATCAAAGGCACTCAACATTGACCCATAATCCCTGGCTAATTAAATAATTCACTAATTGATTCATCGCCAAATCAATAAAGCAGGAGATGGTTTATGGTGTTGGTATAGTTCTCTGTGACCAGCTGCTTTCTGACTGCCTTCTTATAAGTGGCACTATAAAAAAATGCTGGTTGGGTCAGATGATATTTTCTAGGTTCATTTAAAGAGATAGTTCACCCAGAAATGAAAATGAAAATTTGAACTGAACAACAGCGTTACCCGTTGACTTGCATTGGTTTTGTGTCCATACAATAGAAGTGAATGTGTACCACTTCTTCTTCTTTTGTGTTCTGCACAAGACAGAAAGCCACACAGGTTTGAAATGACAAGAGAGTGAATAAGTGACAGAATTTCATTTTTGGGTGAACTGTCCCTTTAAAAGAACGATTGGGTTCGTCTATATTTTACCCAACTGTGGGTTAAAAACAACTGGATGCACGGTAAATAAAAACTCTCTATTTAACAGGATAGCTAATATTGATGGGCAACGCCACACAGAAAACCATTAACTGGAAAGGAATGTATTAAAAAACACTCAAAACACCTTAGCAACACCCTGGCAACCAATTTACAACACATAAACATCACTGTGCAGGGTGACTTTAGATGTAAAGATGTCATAAAAATGACAAGACAACAAAAGCATCCCTGTGCACTCCACCTTAATGTGATCTTTTAAACATATTTAATATGTCTCAATTTCAGCTTTAAAAGCAAGTTGACCATGTCGGCTATAATGTTGAACACTCTACAAAATGCCTCATGTTTAGATCAAATACGGTTTCATTTTCCTAAAACAATTTATCGGCCAAACAATGGACTGAAACATCTCAGCGGTTGGGTTTGTTCATATATTTTATTTTTGAAGTGTACCTAGCAGGGATGCTGAGAAAACAAAGGGAGGTTACGCTTGACCTTGACTAAAACATGACATCATTTCATAGCCCAAGGGATCATGAAAGTAGCACTGGCCGACCGATGAGGTGATGGCGCTGCACGCTCCTCCAACCATAAACATTGTTTCTGTCTAATGAATTATTATCCGGACTTGGGATGGTTTACATGGATGGAAAATGCAAATTCACCCCACTGGAACGGCATCTTTGTCTGGGCATTACGTCGAGGATGTCTAGAGAAACACCTTTACGGCCTCTCTTTGGCGTCGGGGTCATTGATGAGATTGAGTGAGATGAACAGTGAGTCAGAACGTCACATTTGACCCGCACAACCCCCGTCAACCATAAATTCAGATGCCTAAAGTGACTGTGATGGAAGTTTCATCAAGAAACAGCAAAGAGCAAACAACAGGACCTGATCAGAGGTTTTCTCGGTCATTGGAAATAAATGTTTTCTTGAAGGTTGGCCACTAAATAAATAACATGAAACAAATCAAACAAGAGCGTGCATCAATCATTCAAGTCATTAAGTGTAAAGAGAAATTCTGGACAAACTGGTGTGTTGTTTATGTTGTAAATGACTCTTACTCGTGCATCATGGGAAACATGTGAAAGAGCTTTTCCTTTGTAAACGTCTCTTTAGTGTTCTGTTAAAGAATGAATACATGCTGATCTGACGAAAGAGGACAAAATCAATAATATTCAAAATCCAAATTCTGAAAATGATTACAAATCAGCATATTACTGATTTAATTTCCTACATAAGGTACTAAGACCGCACTATATATATATATCAAAGTACTATGATGCATTGAGATGGAAAACAAAATAACAAATCAAGTGGCTTAAGAGTGTTATAATGGTTTGTGAAAGCTTTTGAACCAGATAATCTGAATAAGTTGTTAGTATTTTCTTTAAAGATCTTATCTTCCACTTTGCAATGCCCTTTAGAAGTTACCTCATATATTAACTTTCTCAGAAGACAAAATCCTGTTCACAAGTTGACATGCACCCGTCTCTCTATCCCCCTTGTTTTCCTGAAATACTTACATTTCTCAGATTGTTAAAGGGGTGTAATGCTGCATGTAATGCTGTGAAAGTCTGGCTGGATGACTATACATTTCAAAACCCATCACATATGCAAAAGATAAACAACAACAAACAAAAAAAGAACGTCAGTCTACAGTCAACAACTTAAGCAGCAGTGCCCCCATGTGGTCATCCTGAACACTTCAAAATCCCAAATACAGGACAAAACCACCGGTCACTCTTCGTTTTACACTTTATTCACCGTTAAAAAAAAAAAGATGAACCACACAACGTAAATGAACAGCAAAAGATGCATGTTTATAGTCTTACATCCTGTAAATAACGAGATTTGCATAATTGAGAAAAATCCTGAACAGAACAGAGAAACATGAACATGTGATCAAGCCGACGTTATTCTGTCAAATAAACCAGGACTGAAGACTTATGACGCTGGCAATTAATATGAATGTCACGATTATGTTCCTTAAATCATCATGAAGTTAAAACTGTCAAAGACAGAAATACAGCTAGGCCCTTCTTCACAGCAAAAACACACTCAATGTGTAACGGGAATGTTTAATTCATTCTACATTTATGATAAAACTGGCCCGTTAAACCATCGTGGGTAAATCTCACAAATGATTATTACAAGTACAGTTATATTTCACCAAAATCAAGAGAAAAAGAGAATTGTATTTTGCATAAAGAAAACCAAACGATCATCTGTGTTTCATTTGTTATACTGAAATTAACCACGAGAAAAAAGTGAACGTTAATAAAATAATGTAAAAATGACATTTCTTCATTTTTAACTCCTTTCTTTGCAAGTTTCGTCCACTTTCTAGTGAGGCCGCAACAGAAATAAATAAACATGAATGATTCTTAAAATCTATGCTTAAAACATTTTAAATGGCTTAATTCACGTCCACCTAATACTGTAAGAAATAAGAGAAAAAGTCTTTTTATATTCCTCTGTACCGCTTAAAATAGGAAAGTGATAAAACGACCACCCCTCACAAATCCTTTCTCAAGATTGATCTCAGATGCAATTTACAGAAGCTTGACCCACAGTTGATCACTCACTCCTTCAGTTAGTCCATTTTCTTGGTCTTTTTTCACATTCTTTGAACCGTCGACATTTCTATGCCACCAAATGACTTCTGAGCGACTGACAAAGAAATTTGTTTACGAAATGAACACGAGCCTCACTGACAGTCTCACGGCTTTGAAACACTGGACCTACAAAAGAAAGCTGGGACAAACCCCAAACTCCCAGAGACAAACGGCTCAAATGATAGAACTAACACCAATTAAAGAATCCTTTTTTGTTTTTTAAACAGTACAACCACAAGACGTGGCAAGCTAACAGCACATTATTTCCACGACAACAAATGCCCGTTCAGAGTGGTATAAATGACAAAAGTCGTTCTTTGGTCTTTTTTTGTTTCTGGGGTCAATGGAGCCGGACACTGATGCAGTGATGGTGTGAGTGTGTGTTCTGAGCTGACTGAGGTATGACCCGGCTGCGAGTCCAAATGAGAGAGTGCATAGTCCAAAAAGTCCAGAGTCGATTGAAAAACAAGAACAGAGACCTATAGTCGAGCCCTTTGCGAGAGCATCATACTCTGTTCGTATCAACGGCTGTCCCGTCTGAGCCCCGAAGGTTCCGGATTTGATCGAGTACCCAGCTGATTCTGGGTCTTTCCTGAGGATTGGTCACCATGGTAGAGCTGAGGAGGGTTTGAAGCCCTTGAGAATAACTGTGTGAAAGACGGAGACATGCCGGTTATTACACATATCACAATCTCTTAATACATCCTCTTCAAATAAAAACCACGGCAAGTTTAATTCAGCGAGCAGTGGATGTCCGCTTTTCAATACAGTTCTTCTGAAGTTCTTCAAAATCATTTGTGACCCTGGATCACAAAACCAGTCTTAAGTAGCACGGGAACATTTTTAGTAAAAGACAAAAATACATTGTGTGGGTCAAAATGATCGATTTTTCTTTTATGCCAAAAATCATTAGGATATTAAGTAAAGATCATGTTCCATGAAGATATTTTGTAAATTTCCTACCTTAAATATATCAAAACTTTATTTTTGTGAGTGGCTGGTCTGCCACAGTGCCCCTGATTAACAACTTCAAAGGCGATTTTCTCAATATTTAGATTTTTTTGCGCTCTCAGATTCCAGAGTTTTAAACGGTTGTATCTCAGCCAGATATTGTCCTATTCCAAGTTGTTCTAAACCAGTTTAATTAGAAAGATATTTTGAAGAATGTCAGCAACAGATCTCATTCCTCATTGACAGCCATAGTAAGGAAAACAAATACTATGGGAGTCGATGGGGGACGAGATCTGTTTACTTACTGACATTCTTCAAAATATCTTCCTTTGTGTTTGGCGGAACAAAGAAATTTGTACAGGTTTGGAACAAAGAATGTTCATTTTTAGGTGAAGTGGAACCCACTGCATTGCGGGATACATTTTCAAGTATTGTAAATAATCCAGGTTGGGATAAAAGTTCCTGCTGAATGAGGAAACGTTACTAAGATACTCAAGACCTCAAGCTCACCTGCAAGGCTGTGGAATGGACACGGGATTCTGAACAGCGAGAGCAACGCTGTCACCCTTCTGAAAGATGAGGTCATACGGACCCTCCAGCATCATCATACAGTACAGCACACAACCTAGAGACTACAACCAGACCAACACAAAGGCCACATTTACTAGCATTAGAGGAGACGTCAGTTCCATAAGAATAAATAGGTGTAAAAAAGAGAATGACCCAGATATCGGTTCTCTCATCGATGATGCAGTGACTCTCCACATTGAACAGTTCTGGGGCTCTGTAGGAGATGGTGCACCGCTGAGCGGCCCAATCCTAAGAAATGCAAAGAACGCCATTGAATGTTTCGTGTTTTCATCGGCTCATAAAGGTTGTGCAGAGGCGCACAGGAGAAGATCTGACCTGGACCCTCATGGCTTCCCGCGACCCCCGGACTTCCATTCTGGCCTTGTTCATGGAGCCCAAATCCATTAAATAAGGGCGATCGCTCTCATCCAGTAAAACGTTGGTCGGTTTCAGGTCTCTGAGTGACGTCAGAAAACGTGAAAAAAGAATGAAACTCTTGTTCAACCGAAAGCAGAATATTAGAAGAACGTAGAAATATGGCAAACAATAATAGCGTACCTGTGTGCGTAGCCTGTGTCATGAACGGCTTGGAGGCCCTCGCAGACACCGTGTAGAATGTTTAGGATGCGGCTCTCAGACACGGAGCTTCCCTTGTCCCGCAGCTTCTCAAGAACAGACCAGAGACTTCCCTTCTGCACAGGAAGTCAAAGGAAAGCCAGTAAAACGCACCCATTACCTGTACAACCACGTTATCCTTCAATACTCCGCCAGCACAACACTCTGCTTACACTGATGTACGGGAGCAGCAGCCAAGCTTCACATTTGCCTCCTCTCTCCATGAAGGTGTGTGCGGTCAGAGCGAGGATGTTGGGATGACTGAAGAGCTGGTGCATCTCTACTTCCGTCTGAGCCTCCTGACGAGCCTCGCGGTCGTGGCAAAGGATCCGCTTCAGAGCGTAGAAACGGCCGTCGTCTGATCCCTCCACAAGGTCCACATAACTGAAACCACTGGGGAAGAAGAAATCCAGTTTGTAGTACACGTCTCGGTCTGTGACCACCGCCGGCGCGGCGCGGCACGTGTGTGTAAGGCATCTTGAGACAATGTGCTAGAGATCTGAACAGAGAAACAGATTTGTTCTGGTAATCTCACCCTTCTTCTAGTTTCTGGATGAAGAAGTATTTCTTGTTGTCGATGGTGATGGCACTGCGAGAGCAGATACACAAAGCATGGCCCATCTTCTCTGGAGCATCGCTTACCAGTGCCACCAGGAATGGAAAAGAGGCTCTGACAAAAAAAAATTCACAATGACATTTTCATTTGGATTGTTTGAGTCACAGGATCAATGTGTGACCCACACACACCATTACAGTAATATCAATATAAAACCAATACAATTTCCATTATAACCATTAAACCCATTCCGATTTCTGCGGTTTCTTTTGTTCTTTTCAGCATGCGATGATGGTCTTTTAAAATATGTACACATGGCGTCCCAGCCACTATCGCGAACATTCAAGACAATTTCATTGGTCCATCCATCCACATCCAGTAAAATCTATTACTTACAGCGTTACTTGCGTCATGACGTTGCGTTTTGTGAAGAAAACGCCTCATGAGGTGCGTTAATTCATTACTGCGTGTCGTTCACATTATTCAAGCTTTGCATTCACGTCCAGAGCAAACGTGGCACTTTCAGTGATGTAACGTTAGTTTGCGCTGTGTCTACCACACACACTTGATTCGAAGTTTCATTTAAATACGAATCACACATGCTCAGGATGGGATTATACGTGTTTTCTCCCATTTAAAGAGTGAGAATGAGACTCGGTTTACCTTTACGAAAAGTCTTCGCGCTCCTCCACTGTTTCTCCGGTGAGATTCTTCCGTGTATAAAAACAACGTCACGTTAACGCAACGACGCAACGCGAGACGTTGATTTAACCCATGCGTCACCGCTACACAGCAAATCCGGAAAAACCTGACAACAAAGTGATAAAAAAAGCTGATCGTTGTAAATGGAACATTGTTTGCGATACCCCATAAAATTTAAACATAACTTACATATCATATCGCTGCTGTCCTTCTGAAAATCTCCATATTTAGTGATTACATTTTATTTGTCAACATTTAGGCTTCTATTGTCGCCCTTCATGTTTGTCACTTGATCTTTTCAAATATATAATCAATAAAAAGGATTAAAAGTGCTTGTCAACTTTGACATCACAGTATCAGATCGTTTAAAAAGCACAGCAGTTTTGCGATTTCCTGAAAAACAGCGAATTTGGACATGAGGTTTCAAACGGACAACATCATCAGAAATCCAATTATAAAGAGAAATAATTACATGGTTAATTTGAACTTTTAAAGAATTGTTAAACATGGAGCATTAACCTTTTAATTAAGAACACTTTTAATGCTGAAAATTATTGACGGTAACTATTGTGAGAATAACGATATTTCAATAATAAAATTCTTTATAACGAGTGACCCATTGAGCTTTCGGGTTGTGCAGAGGGTCAGATGGAGATAGAAACATCACGTTTTTATTGTGTTAGCTGTATTTTTTAGGTTGTTATCATGGCTTAAATCAAAACAAACCAAGTTTGCAGTTTGATTGATATTAATTGGAATGCAAGATAAAGAAAACATGCTTTTTGGAGAAAAAAAGAATCTCATTTAGGAACCAAACTCTTCAAATATTCTCTATATTTATAAGTGTGGTGGTAGACTTGTGTAGCGTATTTGTGCAGCACGGTTAAGAATCTACATGGGATGTTCCTGGCACAAAATAAAAAACAATTCCCTGTACTTGAAATGATCATAAACACAATGAAATAACCACAGTGAAAACAATTAGAATCTTTATTTGATTTTATTTTACTCGTTCTCTGTCCAAATCTGGTAGAAAAATAACACTTTCCCCTTTTAATATTCTTCACCTTCCTCGTCTTCTTCAAAAGAATCGATGCCCACTTCCTCGTAGTCCTTCTCCAGAGCGGCCATGTCTTCTCTGGCCTCGGAGAACTCGCCCTCTTCCATTCCCTCACCAACATACCAGTGGACGAAGGCTCTCTTGGCGTACATCAGGTCAAATTTATGATCCAGACGAGCCCAGGCCTCAGCGATGGCCGTGGTGTTGCTAAGCATGCACACGGCTCTCTGCACTTTGGCCAGATCTCCACCGGGAACCACAGTCGGGGGCTGATAGTTGATGCCCACCTTGAACCCAGTGGGGCACCAGTCTACGAACTGGATGCTTCTTTTGGTCTTGATGGCAGCGATGGCCACGTTGACATCTTTCGGAACCACATCTCCTCTGTAGAGCAGACAGCAGGCCATATATTTTCCGTGGCGGGGGTCGCACTTCACCATCTGGTTGCTAGGCTCGAAGCACGAGTTGGTGATCTCGGCGACGGAGAGCTGCTCGTGGTAGGCCTTCTCGACGGAGATCACCGGAGCGTACGTGGCCAGGGGGAAGTGGATTCGGGGATAGGGCACCAGGTTGGTCTGGAACTCCGTCAGGTCGACGTTCAAGGCGCCGTCGAAGCGTAGAGAGGCGGTGATGGAGGAGACGATCTGGCTGATGAGCCTGTTGAGGTTGGTGTAGGACGGACGCTCGATGTCCAGGTTCCTCCTGCAGATGTCGTAGATGGCTTCGTTGTCCACCATGAAGGCACAGTCGGAATGCTCCAGGGTGGTGTGGGTGGTCAGGATGGCGTTGTACGGCTCCACCACAGCTGTGGACACCTGAGGAGCGGGGTAGATGGCGAACTCCAGCTTGGACTTCTTTCCGAAGTCAACAGAGAGGCGCTCCATCAGAAGGGAGGTGAAACCAGACCCGGTGCCGCCACCGAAACTGTGGAAGACCAGGAATCCTTGCAGTCCGGTGCATTGGTCGGCCTGTGCGGAAGACAGACAGAATAAAAGTCTCGTTCTCTTCACCACTAGAGATGAAGTTCTCCATAACACAAATGATTCACGTTACCAGTTTGCGTATGCGGTCCAGGACGGAGTCGATGATTTCTTTGCCGATGGTGTAGTGTCCACGGGCGTAGTTATTTGCCGCGTCCTCTTTGCCTGAAATGAGTTGCTCGGGATGGAACAGCTGACGGTAGGTACCCGTGCGCACCTCATCTGCACCAGAAAAACACCAGAAATCACTCGCTAATAAACCCCCAAAGCCATGTTGCAGTACATGGTACACAGTCTTCAGGCTCGTGAGATGAATTTGAAGAATTGAAAAACCCATGAAATCAAAATGTTTCGTGGCTTTTCTTTCATGTATAGCTTTGTTAGTTAAATTCATTTCAGTAGATACATACATTTACTTGCCTTTTCTTTTCTTTTGTGTAAAACAAACCAAAAATCCTAAATATTAAATGTCACAATTAAACTAAAACTAATCGTTATTGGCTATAATGAAGCATTGTCCTGTACCATTGCCCCATAAAAAACAATACATTTAAAAGCTGCGCTTATTCACTATAAAAACAAAAACAAGTATTAATATTTTTGTCTTGTTTTTCAGCACAAAAAAATGTTTAAATCAAGAAACTTTTACGTGAGGCAAAATGAAGATATGAAGTATTGTTTATGTTGTTAAGTTTAGGCTCAACAATAAAATGTATCTACAATGTTTATTAGGTAGGTAACAAATTACAGAATAAAAGTTCATTTTACTTCTAAAAGAAATCATTTTTATGCTGTGTGTGAAGCAATTTCATCTACGTCTTGATTTCAGCGAAATCTAATAGAATTTTGTGAAGTTCTTGCGTAAACATAAAAGCTGTTTGACAATAGGTTAAAATATAATCTTGTTTTGCTTAAGAATTCTTTTTTGACCCATTTTCTTGTTTTAAGCTAAAACGTAACATTTTGTTAGATTTCTCTCAACGCACAACATAAGATCACTTTACTTCTTTAACATATCTCGATTTATGGATGTTTAGATTAGTGTTCCAGAAAAATAAAAGACCAAGTAAAAAAGGACTTTCCCATTGCTTATTATTTTAATCTCATGTCTTTAAGCGCTGATATTTACCAATGACTGTAGGCTCCAGGTCTACGAAAATGGCACGTGGAACATATTTTCCAGCTCCGGTGTCGCTGAAGAAGGTGGTGAATGAGTCATCGTGGCCACCCACGGGTTTGTTGGAGGGCATCTGACCATCGGGCTGGATCCCGTGCTCCAGACAGTAAAGCTCCCAGCAGGTGTTACCCATCTGGACACCAGCCTGACCCACGTGGACAGAAATACACTCACGCTGTGGACAGAAACACATTATTACCAGCGGGCAAACATTGCGTGGAATTGCACTGACCCATCCAAAGTGAAACACAGCCCATAATAAAGCAAAACCACAGACAAGAGCTCTTTAATATCGCAAATATTTCCATTAGACGTCAATGAGAGTAAATGAAGAGCAAGTCTCATCCGTGTCGCAGATATTTCTTCTGAGAAAGAGTCTCACAAATGTGTCTGTCATTATAGTTTCAGAAGACATCTCAAAATGTCACATACAGAGCTCAGATTTGTCAAGTCTGCAATCCAAAGTCAATATTATTTGTTTGATATATTATGGTTTCCAGCATTATGTCGTTCGTTATTTGGCCACCAGGGGGCAGACCACAGATATGGAGGTCACTGACAGGTGACTGACATGTGCAGCTGCCTGGAGAGAAACGGTGCTGGTCAGATCATGTAAAGCCCTCAAACCTGTTTTTGTCTCCGGTCATGGGTTTGCACTTATCCAGACAATAAAGCTGAGACAACAAAGCCACGACGTTTGGCATAAAGGCATGGCTTTGTTTGGAGAGGGAGTTTCCTAAACACTCCGGACACAGTTTATGATGTGACACTTGGCTCATATGGCAGACGGAGCCATCCACAAACCTTCATTACAATTACAGTATAACACATCCATGTTTTGCGTGACTGTAAACAGCTTGGGGTGTTCACAACAGCTCAGACAGGTTTTCTCTGAAGCTAGGGCAGGCTGTGCCCCAACGAGGAATTTCTAGCATGTGCCCTAATGTGTGTTGCAATCCTGTAGATCGTATTCAAAGCGTTTGTTTTTCCCTCTAGAGTCAACACGGAAAACATGAGTCATGAACGCAAGAATAACACAAATGGTAAAAGTGAAGATCTGAACTTGTGCGAGCACGTTATAGTCATTATAAAAGTTCTTTCTATAAAATGGTCAGTTCTGGTCCTTGATTCTGATTGGTTGAGCAAATACTCCGATCTATAACGGCTGACCGCATTACATAGCCTAAATATCACTTTATTTCATGAAACCTCGCTACGGATAATAACCGTCGTATAAAAGCCGCGCAGCAGTGCATTTCATAACAGTTAAAGGGGTTTTAATGACTTTAATGACACAACGCCCTTAGCCGTTATAAAATGCACTGTAACCCACTGCTTAGCGCGCCTTATTTGAATTACTTTATTTTTCTTACACTATTGTCAAACAGCCCTTTTTTTAAGAAACAACATTTTATAAGGTTTCAGAACAGGAATAGGAAAAGAATAATCAGCTTTTTAACATTAAGGTTCTATCCTAAGTCTCTCTGTTTTTATTACAATATCTCCTTTTATTATTCAGTATAAAATACGTGGGTTTAACAAACACAAAAACATAATTATTAAACCACATTGTCTTTTCATAAATGACATTTCGCAAAAAGATGGCCTACCACAAATTAAAAATAATAAAGCAAGTGATCTTGCTTTCCTCACTTTTTTAAAATCTACATTTAAATACAGATTTAATAATGCATCATTAATGAATCTCTTTTTTTTTGCATTAAAGTAATAGGAATAAAGAAGAATGTAAAATCTTTATTTTTCCAAATAAACGATAAGTTTGCATTGTTTTTGTGACATGACCCAGATGTGTTAAGAGGGGGGACCTGTATACATTCGTGACATCACCGGCTCTCATTGGCTGTAGTAAAAGTGCTGTGTAATGATCGTGAATCTGTGCCTGTGCTCCAGAGAGCCGCTCTACTTCAGAAACATCCAGACCTCTACATTCTCTTCTCTTGTGCTATTTTTGCCCCTCTATCAGTATATGATGACTCCGAGGTAAAGGGGGTGGGTCGGGGGTAGATTACACAGCCTAGTTTGGGCATAGCAGCCAGGTTAGAAGTTATTTATGGGTTGTTGTCATCTTTCTCCACTAGTAGTTCTTTTCATAACACAACCCTCCTCTTCTTTTCATCCTGCAGTGAGTTGATATCATGTCCTCTACGTAAAAATGCATTGTATTGTAACTGCAACACGGACATACAAAAATACAATACGACATAATATAATATATAGAAATAAATCTATTTGACTAGTAATGCGTTACGCTGCAAGCTTCTTTCAAATTAGCTTAGATATTTTTACTCTCAGTGTAGGTCAGTATATTTTTCTTATAATCAGATAGAAAACTTTTTAATGCAAGTAAAATATTTATCTAATATAGATATCTATATAGTTTTACATCTGCATTTTCCTGACAAGTTTGTCATTCGTGGTAATGATTGAAAAGTGACTATGTTACAAGGTTAATAGTGATTTTCCCGACACGACAGAGATAAAACTTTGAGTACTGACTTCACCCTCTGGTTTGTAGAGAACATTATTTGCATCTCATTTTCATGTTTTAGAGAGGCATTTTGCTCAAAGGTTATGGTGGATCATCAATAAAATAAGTTGTTTCTAAAGGCCAGTGACATCCAGAGGTCAAACAAGACGCTTCACAATGCCCTTGGCATTCAGCACACAAACAAACTCCTACACATGTGCTCACAATAGCTTCTCCATCAGAAAATGAGTTCGGAGACACACGTCTAGTACGGGGACTTGACAACTACTTCAATACAGTTTTGTTGTGCAGCATTTCGTTCTCAACCAGAGTTTACCATTTTAATGTAGAATGAACAGTGCATAAAAGTAGAGTTTATATGGTTTTAAAACCATATTCAGTTATGATTTGTGTATTTGTTAGCAGCATTAGTAGCTTTGATTAATGTCTTTAAAGTGTTATACACGGGAACATAAACATGCACATCAGTATGCAGTACACGGTCTCCGGAAATGAAGCCATTTTAAATAGTCACCAGCAGAGCCGTTGAGTTGCGACACTCACACAGACGTCCGTTTGAAACAATGGAATGCGGAAGTGACTCGTGTCGTGGAGTGACCGATAGTATCAAACACGGCACTGAAGCCCATTCATTTCACTGTCTCCCAAACACATTTGCTGTACAGTTGATGATATAACGGCATGTTTATACATTTTAAACATATTACTCCCCAGACAAAATGCTGCTATACATGTAGTCAACGTAGTAATCGGTGTACACAATGTGCCAATTTATTTAGTAAAACTATTGCAAATATAGTTGCGGTTGTCTTTCCCGCTAAAATCCATTCAAATTCGGTCGTTTAGTCTGACGTCACGCACCACCATATATGGAAGGTCATGTACTGTTTCCGGGTCCAAACGCTCAACAAGATGCTAAAGGCAAACAACAAAAAATGCTATACGCTCATGATGAGCTGTAAAGCTATCGTAAAACCACGACCCTAAGCTTTATCTTCGTAACGAAATCCCACATGGCCAGTCAGCGATTTATTAGTCACAATTTATTCAAATATTGATGTCGGATATTCCGTGAGCCTGGTGACTGTAGTGTATACTGCGAGTTAATAAATGCTCCGCTTAACTATGCGATGTGAGCAAACAGTGCTCATTAACAGCTGTTTAAGCTGTAGCCCCGCTTGAAATGAATAGATGATTGGACCCGGAAACGGTATTCCTTACGTCACCACTGTTTGGAAACGTTTGGAACTATTGCGCGCTCCGTGAACCATGTTTTTCAACGGCTCTGGTTAGACACTAGATCTCGCCGCCGTGTGGTCACGTGGATCTATGAATATGAGATATGTCCGCCAGCTGGTTAAAATGTATAAACATGCAGTTATATCATCAACTATACAGTAAATGCGTTTGGAGACACTGAAATGAATGGGCTTCAGTGCAGTGTTTGGAACTATTGGTCGCTCCACGAGTTACTTCCGCATTCCGTTCTTACAATGGAGGACTGCGAGTGTCGTAGCACATTCCTATCTCAACGGCTCTGGTCACAACAAGCTTAAAATGTTTGTATGACTAAAATAAAAAAAGACCATGAACATAAGCTAATAGTATTATGTTTATACCACTTCTGTTAAGGTATACCATAGCAAATGTTATTTTTGAGTTCCCTTGTTTTTGTTGCCGTATTTAATTGCTTTTTAATTTAATGCCAGTGATAACACGGTTATAGAGTTAGAAATGTACATGAAAAAAAATAGTAATAATAACAATTCGCTAGATTTAAAATGTTGGTTATTACGGAAATGCGTCATCGATCGCATGGGAAAGGTAACGTAAGCACGAGTTTCAAAGGTAAATCAGAGTAAATGACACAATGTTGTTTGTTATTGTTCATTGTACAAAAGCCTTTGTATAGTGCTTTACTGTGTTTATAAAAATCTTACTTCTAATAAAGTTGACATTTGTTATTATTTTATTGACAAACTCTATTGCAGATAACCCAGTTATTCAAATAATTTCATTTAAACGTTCCTTATTTAAAGCGAATACATGAATTAAAGCGAATAAAGTAGGCTACGCATTACATGACTTGCGGCTCAACGTTGCCTAACACGTGAATGATTACTCAACATGTTTACTTGCAGGAAATACATTTCCCTCTAGTAGATTTTACTACATATCAACAACAACTGTTGTACTCACCATTTTGCTTTAGTATTGGATGTTTTGTCAGAAAATACTTGGAAGAAGAGTTTCCCTCTCACTGAGTACCTGCAAAGTGGTTGGAGTGAGACAGTTTCAGCGTGTGCTCACATGAGTTTGAGTTTATATCCACACTAGAGGAGGGGCCAACTGACACTCCTCCACACACTCACCCAAAAGCGGTTTTTGCTAGAAGGGACACAGCTACTGCCGGAAGTGGTGCAAAATCTCGCCATATAATCACAATAAATTACATTAGCTAACGCCTACACCTACCCCAACCCTAAATATAACCTTACAATAATACAAAGATATGAATCAATTGTTTTCAGCGTGAGAAAAATGATGCGGTATTGAAGTGCGCATGCCCAGTGGCGGTAGCTGTCTCCCTTCTAGTCAAACCCCCTAAAAGCATGTGAATTGTGTCCGCGTAGGACCCAATTTAGTAGGTAGTTGTAATGCCTGATCACAAAGTCGTTATCTCGATATGTTATATATATTTTTTGGTTCTCATAAAATGTTTATTTCAATTGTTTCATTCAAGACCATTAACAAAAGTATACAGGAGATATAAACCCAGGGTGCGCCAGAGAATATTCATGACAGCAACAGCTTCATGTGTCATAAGAAGCACTGCAAATAATCTATATCCACTTAAATGAATTCCCACTCATTTTAATGGTACTAGTTACGTTTCCCCACATTTGTAAAGTCACACAGATTTGCTCGTTTTCAGGTTTTCAAAAAAAAATCACCCAAGTATAAGCACACAAGACATGGGTGTATTTCAACACACAGTATTTGGGGGAAAAGTCACCATGATTTACAATTTGGTGGTCATTTAGGGATAGAGTTTTTTTTCATTTTGAGTTATCTCGATATGTTGTTGTACGGCTAACCGAAACTGCGTTAGCTTCTCTGCGAGCTAAATACGCCGTGTAAAATAAAAGCATTAAAATGACATGCTAAACTTTAAGTTTACGAAAAACATATGAGCATATAAGCTTGATGTAACATACACACCAGTATTTCTGGGTCAACATGTGCTTAACAAACAAAAACATCACTTTTGATATTTTAAAATTACCTTGGTTTTATTATAGTAAATAACTAAAACAGTAAGAAGATTTGCTTGATTTCACATCCCATAGCCTCGATTATGTACTAGTATATGAAGCATTGAAAAAGACAATAATGGTCATTTTAACAAAGTACTAGCGACGTAAATTGTAATGTAATTTCGTAAGAATTGAATCCGTCCTCTGCACTTCCATAACTGTCTGGTTCGGCTCAGCTGCAAAAACGGCCCAAACAGCCAGACATAGGAAAAGTTTCTTCCATCAGGCCATCTACGTTATGAACAGTTAAATGTTCTACTGTGCAATAAAAACACGTGCAATACACAACTATATACTTATATTTATTATACATGTGTTGTTGATATAATATTCAGCTATCCACATTCCCCTGCATAACTTGTATATAACAGAATAATTTGTATATAGTATATCTTTATAAAGATTCAAACGCCTTTGCTCACTGTTTTGTGTACAATTTTGCAACAAAGCATTAGGATTGACCAACAAAAACACTGTCGCAGTGATGGTAATATCTTTATACTATGGTAGCTACTCAATTATTACCATATTCATGTTAAAAAAAACGTGATCCGTGATTCTAGCTACTATATTTCATTATTGCACTATTTAGTTTAGTATTTAGTCATGCTGTTGGAAAAAGAACGCATTCTTGCTTTTTTAGGCTACTGGACTTAACAGCACGACGTTCAGCAGTCATGTTTATGGCTCTGTCGTAAGGTGGCCCTCTAGTGTTTGTTAATGGTAGTTCATCAGGGTTTCAGTCATCTTCAGATGGGACTGCAGCTGACCCAGGACGTCTTTCTTGTGTGATTAAAAAAAGCCTTTTCAAAAGCTGCTTAATGCAAACAGAAATGGAAATCAAGACAGATCTTTCTATTATCATTTCGGTTATCAGTTGTTTACTATACAAAATCATGGAAACAGGGTGGATGAAGATCGTTCCCTGTTGATAGTCATAACAAAGTTGGCTTAACTTGTCCTTGACGGTTAATGTATGACAGGTTTTAGTTGCGTTTTTATTATATATATATATAATATGCAAAATGTGTGTCATTTCTATTTTAAAATCTAGCTTTTGTTTCCAAGTGATTGATGTTATAGAAAAGAGAGAAAACCACATCCGAAACCAAGCGGTTATTTGAATGGGGCTGAGAAAGTATGATGATGGTGTGCTGACCTCTGCTGGTGAGATTGAAAATTAAAATGCTTTACAATCTTTTTTTGAATTTAAATGTTAAATGTTTATTTTCTTCTCACACTTTTCATTCAAAAAACTGTAATACACGTTAATCCATTTAAAATTTCATGACGTACGTAAATACGTGACGTATTTAAATGAATGCAGTAGGCTATTTATTCGCTCATTTGCATGGCAGTAAGAAGCACGGTGTCGATATTATCTAGTAACCACGTGAGGGCGATATTTACTTCACTAGGCAGGTGGCTCGCCTGACAGGTGTGAAAACAGGCTTGTGTTGATACAGACATGTCACCTTCAATGGCAATAGAGGGTATGCACGTGACGTCACTTTCCCACGTGAGCACGCCGGAACGCGCCTGCTTGAGTGGTCAAACACTGGGCAAAATGAATGGTTACAATATCATTAAACGCAATTCCGCGCAACATTTGAGTGTCTAAGAACACCTGATTCCTTTGTAAGTCACAAGGTAGTCGTACGGATCACCGTAGAGTCCAGCTGCTTGTAGTTTCAGCAAATAATTGCGTGTTTTAGTTTTTGTTCCTCCCATTGAATGCAGCCATTTTGCCTTAGTTTTACCACTCATGGGAGCGTGACGTCAATGCATACGCCCTCTATAGACCTATTTCACAGCGTGACAGCGTGTACAAACCGGATGTAGGGTAAACGCTTGTCCGGTCAATGCTCTAGCTCCATTCACTACACAGACAGAACAGTTGCGGAGACCAGAAGAAGTTAGGCATGTAGTAGCGCTCCCTTTATGCTGATTTGTCTAACATATATCAGACCTTGATAATAAATATATCGCTCAAAAAACAATGTTTTTGTAATGTTTGTTTTCCCTATTTTTACATCTCCCAGTAAACCATGAATAAATCGGACAACATATGCTACTTTTGTTTTTGGTAAATAAAATGAATGCCTGTGAGAAAACAAGCTGAATGAATGAATGAATGAATGACTATGACAGCAGTAGGGCCGGAAATCCCCCCCCCTACTTCCGGTCTCTGTCGCCATTTTGTGAAATAGGCGAATAACAAGGACGGACTGTCGCCATTCGAAAAACCATAAATTAGGCTTGTTTGAGATGCACCTTGCCTCGCCTGAAAAAAGACGAGAGTAGGCGGCTGCAGTAAGGGAAGTAGTGAAAACAGCGCAGGCAAGACTGAAGGCTTGTTCGACTTGATGCGCGCCGCAAGATCCGACAGGCGGATGACATCAAAGTACCGCGAGAGCCATTCGAAACCAAACATTTTATGGTTTTTCGAATGGCTCTCGCGGTACTTGTCATCCGCCTGTCGGATCTTGCGGCGCCCATCAACAAAGTCGAACAAGCCTGGACACTTCCCAAATCGCGCTGTCGAGTCGACTGGAAACGTCAGCAATGGAATAGATCGCGTTCACGTTTTTTATCGCATTTTTCTTGGGCCAACTGAGTTTAAAAGTGAGAAATGTTCTAAATCGTATATTAGACAAACTCTCAACCATGTCAAGGCTGTACGAAAGAATTTAGACATGTTCTTTGACAAAGGAATGCTTAAACTTAGAACCTCCTATTTCAAGTTTCCAGTTTACCCCCCCCCCAAAAATACATTTCAAAATTGTATGTGATATTTATCCTTCTGGGGAGTTGTGTAAATTCTGTAACTCATTTCCAGAAAACACAGACCCTATTTTTTCAGAGCATATTTTTCTTAAATTCCTGGACAAAGTGCAATAATTGTGGTTAAATGAGTAACATGTTGTGAATGTAACATGTCGTTTATAAAAAATGTAATATGGAAGCTGTGAAAAAGGAGGTCAAACTTTTTTTTAACTTTTGTTAGCTAAGAATTTAATTCCCAAATGTATTTTTTTAATTGTTTGTAGTATTTAAGAATTATTTGGGACAATATTTAAAAACGCTGTCAAAAGCAAATAATAAAAAGCTGGAATTTTGTTAGACTTATTCGATAATATAAATTATGTTTCTTGTTTTGAATTTATTAATATGGATGGATTGAACATTTTGATTTTTTTCTTTCTGTTTTGTCTTTGTTGTTTGGTTTGTATTATCTTTTATTATTTTTTCTCGTCTGTTTTTGAATGTAAACTGTATACCATCTTGTTTTGTAATGTTTTTGTTATACTTTAATAAAAAAGCGCTTTTTATCGCAGATGAAATCTATGCAATTGAATTGCCACTGCTTTTACATCAAGGTGGTTATGAGGACTATATATTTCACATAGGTGTGTTTTTTCCACATATAAATCTCAAAACCTACTTCAGTTAATGGACTTATTAATGGAACACTTAAGAAAAAAGATATCAGCTGACATTCTCGCCCAATGAGCATTTAAGATGTGTCGTCAGCAAGTTGTTTCCCATCGTGCTTTTCATCAGCGCAGTCGGTGGAGAGCAGCTGCGCCCGACTGAAGAATCCGACACAGCCGCCTGGCCGTCGCGAGAGTTTTTTGACACACGTCAGCATGACATCAGAGCAAGGCGGACGTAACTAGGACACATTTCTTACCGGCATGCATCTCGCGCTGTTCACCGGTGATCCGCAGAATTTGTCCATCTCAAACGAGCCTAGTGTTTGGTTTCGAATGGCCTGTCGGATCTTGCGGCGCCGCATCAAGTCGAACAAGCCTATTGTGTACCCAAATACAGCCACTCCCCCTTGTATCTTGCTTCCATAGGTTACAAATGTGAACATTTTCTAATGTAAAACATTTTCTAAAATGTTTTGTTATTACTGTTATTTATTTTTACTCTCGCAAATGTATATGTTCAGTAGTATTTAAATACTTTTCAGGCCAACTTTTCTTTTATACCCAAGTGACAGACTGTTTGACGTGCACGTCATTGCATCACAGTGACGTCACGGGCGTCTCCGCCCACTCGCTTTGTTTCTCGCTGTTGGTAGAGACAGTATATGTGTATGAACGTTCGCGTTAAGCTATGTTTTTTTGTGTAACACGTTTTGTTTCATGACCGATCCGTGCCATATGATCTCAACCAAGACCGAGAACTACATTTAATTTGAATTACTCTTCGGGTTTTATTCGCCGCTGGCTGGCCGTATATGAACATGGATCAGGCGGCGAGCCGCTACCGAATGGTAAGTCTCGATTCATTGTTCTTTATATAAGACGATACAATACCGCACGTTACATAAAACGACCTGAGGTAACGTTACAGCCAGCAGTGATCACCGTCACTCTTTCGATGCCACAACATACGCGACCGTTTTTTCAGAGCGCGTTTTGCGTCGTCAAAAAAGCATACAGGCGCGCAACTTAACGCGTAAACGCAAGGGCCCAGAAACGCGTTTTTGGGAGTTGAACTTGTTTGAACTATGGTCGTGTTATGACACGCCTGGGGGGGAAACAGTGCGACGCGACGCAAAGGCAGAAAGCGCCTGTGACGCAGACTGTACGCGGGGACGACCCCAAACAGCGGGAGCTCTGATATTATTGGAGATAGTACCTCAGTAGACAACATTTCAGTCCAAGTAGAACACATTTTTGACTCACTCGAAGTGTTCAAATGTGTAGTTGACGCGTCAGTGGCGCGTTTGGACGCCTGCGGTGATCGTAGACGCGTTTTGAGCGTTCCAACGCGTTTGAATGTCACAGGCTGTTATGACATTTTGAAAGGTCAGTTGTCTAGAGTTTTGCAGACACTTCCCTTTAATGTGATCTGAGTTCTGGGCCTGTGTTTATGATGTAAAGCAGTCGAGTGATTTGATGATGGTTAAAATAAGAATATATCAATTATAATATTTCTATAACAAAATATACTTGCAAGCTTTTATTTCCTTCTGGACCCAGCTGATATGATACCACTCTTATATACATACCTATGCTTATATATTGTATCACATGTATGATCATAATAAAAGGTATATTGTCATATAAAGAAATACAATTTGAACATGTAAGCTGGAATGTGGTTCTGCTATCTTTGATAAAGTGTAAAACAAAGAATTATTTTTCTAATATACCAAGTTTATGAAACACCTTTTCTTGGAATATAATAACAGTATTTTTTTTCTGGCGTGGCAGCAAATGAAATTGTATTCCTGGAGGGTGTAACTCATCCTGTGCTTGTTTTCTGAAAGTCTTTTTAGCGTTTCTAGGAAGGAAAAGAAAGTCTCGCTCTTACTCATAAAGTTTTTTTTTGCAACCGCTGCAAAATAGCGCTTTCTAGATGTGTCAACAAGCAGGCCAAGCTGATCTTTCCGTTTGAAGGTGCATCATCAGTATTAAGTGGTTGTGGTTTGACCACCACAGTAAACAACCTTCAGAATCAGTTACAACTCCACCTCTGCGCATCAGCTGCTTACCGACCTGGTTACACTTGTGTTGTGTCCCTGACTGTTTTATTGCACACCAGACCTACGGCACGGGGATGTGCGCTTTAGTTTGTTCGAATATTGAGGCCTTCTTTGGTTTAGATGTCAGCGGGAACACCACTTAAAGGGACAGTTCACTCAAACATGAAAACTCTTTCATCATTTGCTCACCCTTCAAACCTGGACCACTTTCTTTTTGTCTGTACAACACAAAAGAAGATATTTCGAAGAACGTACACCAAACAACACTGAACCTTCCGTTGTATGAACACAAAACCACAGAGACATTTCTCAAAAAAATCTTCTTTTGTGTTCTACAGAAGAATGATTTACAACCGCATGAGGGTGAACAAATAATGACAGAATTGATGTTTTTGGGTGAACTGTCCACACTCTGAAGTCATCCTCAACTTATCCATGCGAGTGTCCGGTGATGTGCAGATGTCTATAAATGACATTTGGAGTTTGTTTTGGTTTCAGTTTACATCAATAAGCTGCAAATATCAATCATGTTTTTCTCACAAACATATCGTTTCGCTTCAAAATAGGGCTGTTCAACAATTAATCGCATCCAGAATAAAAGTTGACATAACATGTCTGTGGACTCACTGTGCATATTTATTTAGAATTTATAAACGAATACGCATGCATGTATTAAAAAAAAATATATAGAGAAATTATAGAGATGCACCGATTGCAATTTTCTTTGCCGATTCCGATTTTATTACAAGTGAAACCTGCCGATTCCGATTTTTGACGATTCCGATTTTCTATCCACACGCTATACTTGACAGTATACTGTATAATAAACCATATTAACTTTTCTTCAATACACATTTTTTTTATTTTCATTGAATAAATGATTGAACATTACAATTTCCCCAAATTTCCCTAAATGCAGTTCTCCAAGCTGCATTAAATTACAGAATCTTCTCTTTCCCAAACAACTCTTAAATTGAAGAACTCTGTGACTGAAAAGAAGTACAAATAATAAAATGTAACTAAACATGTCACTTAATTTACCTTTTTCATTTGTGTACTCATCTCATAAAAGTCTAAGATAACAATAAAATACTTCAACTTTATTCTCGTCTGTTTCCAACATTGCTTTATTTCATTTTTTCTGAAATGTAAAATAAATTGTCTTTATCTTGTGTCTGTAGGATTAAAAGAAGTGGGTTGATTTTTGCTGCAACTTCAATAAAAAAGTTAAAAATCTTATGAGTGAATTCTACTCTAAAGATGTATATGTATTTGCAGTTTTTTGTATTAGTAAAGAACTCAATCAGATATACATCACATATATTGGTTGATTTATTCATTTTTTTATATTTTGGATTTTTAAAAACAAGTAGAAGTCGTGTTGAATGTCACTTTACCTAGGTGAAATGACCTCAGTTTTAACGTAAGACAAGGAATCAGGTTGAATGGAATTTACGTTTGTTTTACACAGAGTGAACGACTTCAACATGAGTTTAGCATGTGTCAGAGTTTAGCATGATGCTAATTGCATCACTGTTAGCATACATAGCCCATGTAGATGGAGCAGCGAGAGATGAACTACAGTGTGTACAGTACATGATGCGTGTGCACGCGCGTGCAGTCAGCGGATATGAGAGATGTGCGTCAGCAGAGACCCACATGCGAGTGTAAACGAGCCGTGAAAGACAGGCTGTGCGCGCGCACGTTTACATGTTTACTTGCGGCTTTGAGTGTACTGACGGCTGTGACGTTCTTGCCCGCATCACGGGCAACAGAAGATCGGCTTGGAATCGGCGAGACGTGAGACTGACCGGCCGGTCACCGGTCCGGCCGATCATACGAAAAACCGGCCGATTCCGATCTCTGGCCGGTCAATCGGTGCACCTCTAATAGAAAATAATGAAAGGTTTCGGCCAACTGTCTATAGACAGAATGCAAAATTACAGAATATAAAATAAAATACAATGAAAGATAAAATCGACAATAATTATTCAAACAAAACATACAATTTAAATCTAAAGTATTAAATTTGTTTATTTGAAATGAATTACATTAATGAAATGATTTAATTAATTTTAAACTAAAAATATCTAAGGAAATGAGGGAATAAAAGAAATGACTTCATAAAGGAAGTGAAATATAAAAAAGGAAAAAGTGACAAATATTTTCGTAAAAACAGGAACTTACTTTCATAAAAAGTCAAATATAAGATGACATTAAAAGTGTTATTTTGGGGGGGTAAATGATTACTTTAAGCCATGCTGTGTCACCTTTGGGTTATTAAACCCGTCTCGCCACTTTCTTTTGGGATGTTGTGAAGCATGGCAGACGTGGCATTGGTTGACGTTAGAATAGGTCAAACCAAACAATCTCTGTTCCGACACCTGTTGTTGTACGGATCATCCCGACACCCTATGTCAAGCAATATTAGGGGCTACGATTGTGTAGTGTGACCGCGGGCGGCATTAGTTTCCCCTCATCTGTTCTGTGGGATAAATCACAGCGCTTCACGTGACCGAATCGGCTGCACACAATCCATCAAACAGGTGCAGTTGTGGGTGATCACGCGCTCTGCCTGCTTCACCTCTCCCCCCCAGCTTCAATGATCGCAACACATTCACAGGAATTAAAGCTGGATTCAGCACCACCGCAGGGCGAGGGGAACAAGACTGCGCAACACTAGAGAGTTGTTGACGTGCTCCAATGTCCTCCCTTCAGCTGAAGGCTTCAGGGCGCTTCGCTTTTCACAGCTGTGCTTGATGAAGTACGTCACAAATCTGCAGATTCATTCCTTGTTTTTCTTATGAGGAAAATGTGTCATGTGGATGCCAAATGGGTTTGTCTGGAAAATACGGCCTGTCACTCCTTACGAGTTTCTTTTAGATTTGAAAAAGCAGCAGCTGTTTGTGTCCCGTGTTTTTGTGCAGGTTAACGGCAGAACATGTGGAAGATCCCCGCAGGCAGTCGCTTGTTTGGGGTGTGTCATTTAAACTTCATGTGATTTTCTTTGGCTCTTTCGCAGCTGCACAATGAGGACGATCCCTCTGAAGGGTCCGCCAGCGCCGAGCCGTCCACCTCCTCCCAGGCTCCCGAGGAAGGCGTTAGTAACCCGGAAGCCCCGCCTCCACCTTACGCCAGCGTGGCCCTGGGAGCAACAGCCGCACCAGGTCTCTTCACACCCCATTGAATTATTCCTGATTCATGCTGGAAGAGCGATCATCACAATGCATTGCTGTTATGAATAATGATGTTTCAGTCGTGCATGTGTGCGTGTAGACTTCCATCATCCGTCATCAAAACGAAGCTCCTTGTAGTAGTTGAATAAAGCAGAAGGTCCAAAGAGCACTTGACGGTGAAGCGTCACATTCTTGTGCGTCTGTTGGCACCAAACACAATGGTTTTGTTGTCCAAACACTCCCAGGACACACAGGAAATTCATTTCTTTTTTCTTTTGTTTACTTTAAATGAATCAATTGAGCACCGATAGTACTGTTATAATCTTTGGCAAAATTATTATTATTGTTATGAATACATTTTTACACCTCCGTCAAATTTCACATCGTGTTCGGCTGTCGACAAAATGTTTTTATTGAATTATTGTAGATTTGATTTTACTTTGATTAATATTTCAAATTAGCTTTTATTTTTATTTTTTATGTTAATTTTACTTAGTTTTAGCAATTGTGGTATATGCTTTTGTCATACTCATTTTCTGATTTATTTGTTTATTTTGTATGTTGCTATATAAGATTAATTCATTTTTATTTCTGTCTAGTTTTGAGGCATCATTTAAATTTTTTCTTTGGTTAAGTTTTTCTAATATTTTTTAGGTCAAAATATCATTCCTTTGTTGTCTGATATCGGTCACAAAATTAGACCTAAACACTTTCAACAAATGAAATTTCCTAAAGCACAACTAATAATCTCTTCATAAACATTTCCTCAGTAACTTTGAATGAAAGTCAGTGAGTGCAGCTGTGACACGTCAGAGGAGATCTGGCCCTCCCGGCTGAGACTGGTTTCTCATGAAGAGATGGTTTTTCTCCAGTTATTCTTCATTGGAGTTTGGGTTCCTCGCCACAGGGCCGTGTTGGCTTGCTCACCGAGAGACTGCTATATTAGATTAGCTTAAAGTTTCGCTAACTTCCGTTAACCTCGCTTTATTAGAATGATCTTGCTTGTTCTATAAACACACACGCACTGTGCTGTGTTTGACCTTTTCTGTGTTTTTCTGTTTTTTCTGCTGTAAAGCTGCTTTGGAACAATGCACATTGTGAAAGCGCTATATAAAGTAACATTTAATTGAATTTAATATTTGATTTCAATGAACAGAAAGGTTTGACAATCTGTGCAGTTGCAGAACTACGCCACTGTTGGCGTTCTGTCATCATCAGTGTGGCTGTTGACACTTTATGAGAAAAGAGCTCTATACAGTACATTTTCTAAGGCCTGCCGAAGCTAAGTTAATAAAAAATGTGCACTTAAATAAACTAATACGATAAATAAAATCCATGGAGTCAGTGTATTTTTGCACCAGCATGTTTAATTTTGGACCGCCGAAACCACGTTAATAAAAGTTGAGCACTTTTAATAAGCTAATATGATGAATAATATCCACGGAGTTAGTATTTCTGTGCCTCAGCACTTCAGTATGGGGAGCTTGTTTGAAGTCCATGTGACGGTCTCATGAAACAACACATCAACACGGGCAGGTGAACACGGTGTGAAACGATCCATATTAGATATGCCAAAAACAGCTGTTGAACACATTATTAAACAGTTTCAACTATTCAGCCACGAAAGTGAATCAGTTCAAATGTTGCAAATCGCAAAACGAAAGATGCGACTGTGCTTTGTGCATTTTTACTTTTAATAATGACATTTTTTCATATGGTTTTTTTATATGTTGAGTGGTGACTGCCTGTACAAAGGTCGATGTTGTTGTTTTTAGCTTGTTTGCATAATATTTGTTTTGCTTTTTATGATTTTGAATATGATGCTTTTAGAAAAATGATGCGTGTTACGAACCACAAAGTTGTCGGTTTGACCAAAAGCAGTAGTGGCGCTAGAGCTGATACCGCTAATAAAAACAGAACGTGTGTTGTGTATCACTAGGACGCTGCACTGAACACAGCTCGGGTGATTGACCTGTGGCTGTTCTCTCTCTGCAGAAAGCGTGTTTTCAGGGGACTTTCCCGTGCCTCCACCTTACAGCGTCGCCACGTCGCTGCCCACGTATGACGAGGCGGAGAAAGCTAAGGCGGCGGCCATGGCTGCATCAGCCGTTGAGGTCATTCCACGAGTGAGTATCTCATCCACCCAAGAGTTCTTCCGCTGGACGGAGCTCTGTATGAGTCTGTGTGTCTTTCCTTTTCCTCAAAAATGTCATTGAGAGGCTTTAAGCAGGACATGAGGGGAGCCGCACGGAGGATGTGGGGTGCCGTGGAAACCATGACCCAGATACAGTCCCTCAGATACTCGCTCAGTTGGCTCTGCTCGGATCAAGTGTTATGTAACGCCACCCTGAAAAGCATCCTGCTTCCAATCCTCTAAAAGTCATTGCGTTACATAACCAAACGGGAGTCTGCAGGAAAACAATGGCAGAGTGTTTCTCACAACACACTTGAGTTTTCTGAGGCGGCTGTCAAGATGATTTTAGTAAATGCACGTCAGATGCTACTAGTTTGATCTTTTGTCAACTAATGCAGTGTCATTCCTTCATTCGTTCAAGTGTAAATACTCTTTAAAGATGACTCAAATCTAAAACTAGATCTAGATAAACAGACAAGCGTATTTGGAAGCTGCGTTTAGTAGTGTTAAGTTTCTAAACCAAATATTCCTCTTGTTTTGTCACCAGTTTGTGTTTGAGAAGTTTCTGCTGTCATACTAAAACACAATTCATATATATTTGTGGATCCAGATCTGAATCTTTACATTGAGGATTTTGCGAGAATAACGCTTGACTTAAAGCATATCTGTATAATGCATTATGAAAGTAGTTTTAATGCCGTGTAATGCACTTTATAATGTCTCATGAATAATTGTTGATACATTATAACACTCATCAGTTCATTGTTACACTTTGCATTTTTATTTTGGTTATAACAACATTTCATGTATTACAACACGTTATGAACCATGATAATGTCATATCCTTTAATAACCCTTAATAATGGCTTCAAGGAAAGTCTTACCAGTTGTTTTTAAGACTTTGGTTGGTTACACAACCCCCTCGCACTGTTATGAGCTTTAGCAGCAATGTGTTGTAATCGAGCTTTGACCTTTGGACTTTCTGAATCTAACATCATATCAGACGCAAATGTGATTTTTGTTGCCCAAATGCTTTAAAGGTGCTATATACCGTACTTAAGTAATGATGTTCTCCTCGTGGTCTGCTTCTGATGCTTGATAAGGTTTCTCGCACCAAAACTATACTTGGGTTTGCATTGCATGAACATTTTCCAGCATCTTTCTGACATCAAACAGGCAGCTGTGTTGTTGTTTATGAAGACGGGCCTGCTGCCTATATGATTAGATTTTTACAATGGACTGGAATCAATTCTTGGTTGAAGCGGTGAAATAATTGACATTGTCACGAGGAGTCTTCTCCTTCTGTTTAAATCTTGATAAGGATGAGGATTTTCCGGTTCGGGATGACTTCAGTGATGCTGACCAGCTGAGGGTCGGGAATGATGGCATCTTTATGCTGGCCTTCTTTAGTGAGTACAGCAGAAGTTTAGCACGTAAATGATAGCTATAAAGTTGAGAAAAAATGTGCTGAATTTAAGAGAAGAGCACAGTCCACGTTACGTCTATAACAAAAACTACATCGTCATTTTCAAGCGTGTTTTCCAGCTGATGAATGATAAAAAACATTGATAGCCAATCAAATATTGTCGAGCTTAACAATATAAAACAGCCACATCTCTTTCTAGTTATCATACTTGGTGTGGACGCTAATATAATATCTTCATATTTCTTCTTTTAGTCTTATTTACTCAATCGCAGTGGCTTTATTGTAATTGTACAGCATTGTTATTGCTATTATTATTAAATCATATTAATCAAGTTCACTTCAATGCACAGATGTTTGTGTAACTTCATTTAGTTTGCAGTAATGTCATGTAATTTCTGTGTGTGTGTGTGTGTGTGTGTGTGTGAAACCAGTGGCGTTCCTCTTCAACTGGATCGGGTTTTGCTTGTCGTTCTGTTTGACCAACACCATCGCGGGCCGATACGGTGCTATCTGTGGCTTTGGTCTCTCGCTGATCAAATGGATTCTTATTGTTCGGGTGAGTTACCTCAAGCGTGAACACACAGAGAAATTGATCTCGGGACTTGGTGAAGAAAAGCGTAGGACTCAGTTATTCACGCGCGGGTTAGGGTTAGTTATCACAAAGTCCACATTTGGAATTGAGGAGCGTAGCTGCAAGTGAAAGATTTCTATTTGAAATTCAGGATTGAAGTCTGTTTGGACATCCACTGTGTGAACGTGGCAGAAAGTCCGCGTGTAACGGGAGTTCTTTTTCTTTACAGTTCTCAGATTATTTCACTGGATACTTCAATGGGCAGTACTGGCTCTGGTGGATCTTCCTTGTTTTGGGTAAGCTCTCTTGCGGATGTTACACAAGAGTAACAGTTTCTCCTTCGCTTGTCATCTGATCGTATGGAGAACAGTTGTTTGGATTGATCAGTCGGCATGTTTTTTTGTACAGCGCTCTGGCTCCATCTGCTGGGACGTTTACCACATTTCATGTTTATAGAATCAAAAACAAAACTCCACACATATTATCATAATTGAATGCATGATCGCCTCTTATATGTTTCAATGTTTATTTTGATCAAATTAAATAACACGCATTAGCATACTTACAACCGTGTTTATACCAGTGTGGGGGAAATATTGCTGGTTTGTTTCATAACTATTATTATTAGTCAAAGTCAAAGTAAACTTTATTGTCAAAACCGACCATGTAACAGTAATTACACAGAAGGATGGAAATTGCGTTTCACCAAACTCCAAATGTGCAGTATTAATTTAACACACAGCATATAGTATAAACACAAAGTGCACACAGGCATCAACATATACAGACAACAGCGGGTATATACAAATTCCACAGTGCAGTAAGCAAGGTTTAAAGTGCAAAGTGCACAATAGCAGCATGAGATAAATGTATGTAAACTTGTAGTTCTTGTGCACATAGAGAGCATTATCACTGAATGCATATTGATAGCTAATGCACCTTGTGTCTTTGACCTCTGACCTTTCACCTGCAGGTCTGCTGCTGTTCTTCAGAGGGTTCGTCAACTACCTGAAGGTGCGTAACATGTCGGAAAACACGGTGTCTTCACTTCGAACCCGCTTCTTCCTCCTGTACTAGAGGTGAGGAGACCCTTACACACACGCACGCACGCACGCACGTGTTCTCATGAAGGGCAGTGTTACTGTCAATCTGAAAACTCAGATTAACCCTTTCATCTCCTGACATCAGCGCAAATCACAAATATGGGTTTGTAGGTGTGATGGTACAGCTAAAGTGGTGGAACTACGTTTTTTCGTGTCGTGCTAGTTTTCATTTCTTGTGCTCAATTAGTTTTAGATGGAGTCCTGCTCTCCATGTTTTAATATCACATCCTTTATTGGATGAATTGAGAGAAACCAGCACACGCTCGTATATGTTTCCTGTTTTCAAAATGCCTGACATGTGTTTTTGTAATAAATGTGGTTAAATGTTTGGCTGGTGTTGCTCAACACGTATAAAATGATGCTGATCACATTTTCTGCGGTGAACTTAATTGCTGCGGTTGTCATGTCATTTGTTAAACGTTTCCTTGAGAAACAGGTCAGGAATTACCCAATGTATCATTTGCCATCTGGATATTACAAGCGAGTGGCTAACACAAAATCTGGCTATTTTAAAGCATTTTGACCACATTTTGTATCTCGGTATTTTCGCTAGAAACCCTCAAATGTTGCCAAGTACAGTATATTCCAAATGTTTCAATGTAGTAAACAATCTAGTTTTTGTAGATTCAAAATGATTGAATAATTCTCACTTCAGAGATGCTTTACAGAGAAAGGATGGCGCACGCATGGTTTTTGTGGGACATTAGATGCGTGGGTTCATTGCTCATGTCTCTTGTATCTTTGCTTCCGCACAGTTTGCAGAACGAAGGCCAAACTTCAGAAAAAACAAGCTTGACTCTCATTCACTCTCTTCTTCAGGGTCGCCTCGCCAAACATTCCTCCCTAATGTGAAATTCCTTGATGATTTGCAACCCGTGAAATGAACTGGACCGGATCCCACGGAGGAAAAAGGGAAGAGAGGGGGAAAACACCAGTTTCTCTGCCAAACCCTCTGAACTGAACTTGGTTAAAGGTTTTACTGCACTTTTGAAGGAGCGCAGAACCACGACATTCACATGAATGTTTTCACTTAATAACTTCCCCTTTTGCTTCAGCTCATGTGCTTCAATTCTGGTTTATAACTACTTTTGGAAAACACAAAGTCCCTCATCGGTTACGACACGCGCACACACACACAGCACGCGCGCACACACACACACACACACACACACACACACACACACACACACACACACACACACACACACACACACACACACACACACACGCACACGCACACACACACACGCACACACTGCATGCGCATTTGGTTTATGATAATATGCAGCCAAGATGTCCTATGCAATGTGGTTTACCAAACTTTTCGAAGGATGAAACTAGACTAGACTTTCAGCTTTGTTGCATCCAGGTCCTTGGCCGATTTGATTGCATCACAGTATTAATAAACCGATCTTGATCGATAGATAGATGTTGACTTATAAACCTAATGAAACAGTCAAGCTAAAATGTGTAAGATACGATTGCACATGTTCTTCTTCTTCTGAGTTGTGTTTGGCTTAACTTTATAGTAAGTGATCATGTAACATCATTGATGTCTTTCAAACTGGAAAATGAATTTGTACTTATCCTAAAGTATGTATTTGCCTTTTGCACCTTCTGGATTGTTCTGTTTTTTTATGATTATTGGTTGTTTTAAGTTGCGGCTTGCTCAAGCCGTGACCTGCCTAGATGACTTCTTTAGTTTCTGGAATGCCTGAACACTATTGTCATTTGTTTCTGTTCATCACAAGCTTCTTTAGCAATATCGCAGACTGAAGAAATGCATGGTTAACCCGGTGACAGCCACGGTTTCCAAACTAATTCACCTGAGTAAAGAGAAGCAAGCTTACATTGGTAAATGTATGTATAACAAGCAAACTATTTTTGTTGGAAAAAAAATATTTGGGGTATTCTCTGATTGGCAGAGATTGATTGATTGATTGTGTGATGTTTATTCTCTTGTCTCGCCAAATGCCAATAAAATTTGGAATCCTGGGAACGTTTCGCTTGTTGTTAGACCTTAACTAATGTATTTATCTTCAATTTAACGTGAAATAATTCACCCGCTGATTCATCTGCACATATTTTCGTTCTGGTTTAATATTCACCTGAAGGTCATTTGGGTGTGAAAAGAGACGGTTTGAAATCAAATAAGTGATGTCCGCACTGGACGTGTCACTTTTGCAGTTCTTGTTTTTTTGGAGTGTACAGTATATGCCACACGTCACATTACAGTAGTCAAATGTTTTGCAGATGTCATTCATGTTGACTATGAAGCGTACATGCAGTGGCTGTGATTTACTTTGTGTTGCTATATTTACTGTGACTGTAAACGGTTTCAGGTAAGTTAATATAGTTTTTTATTTATTCAAAAATGCATCATGGTGATCGTAGTTTCTGACAAAGCACCATATAGTCTCCACATGAAAAACCCAGCAGTAAACTTGTGTAATTACTATCGTAAAAGATACTATTGCGTTTAAGTATTATTAAGTATACAGCTAACTACAGTGGATCAAGTCACTACTACAAAAAGTATAAATTACCACAGTAATATACTACAGTGAGTGATGATGATTTACCAACTTAATAATTGAATACTAAAGTATGTAGTATTATATTATTCATCAGTGTAATAGTTTTTCGATGTATTTGTTAGTGCTACAGAATACTGTGGTATACATTAATTAACTGCAATTTACTATAGTAAAGAAAGTATACAACAGTATATTTTCCTGCAGTGCATTAAAACCCTGAATATTAATACAAAGATTTCCTTTAAACAGGGAATATAATATCAAAAGTACATTATTATTTTTGGTTTAAATGTGGCAAAAACCAGCTCACCATGGTAAGGGGCTGTGTCCACCGAGGCGCATTTACTCGGCTGAAAACGCCCTCTGCAGGCGCAGCGTTCTGCCCAAAGTTGAGCATTTTTCAGTCGAACGCCGGTGCTGAGCGTGAAAAAAACGCATAGCACCAGCGCCGAGTGCGGAAAAAACCCCGTCAGCTGATGGCTTTTTTGAAAGCGCGGCGTTTCCATAGGAAACAATTGAAAAAACAGGCCGGCCGCAGGCGTAAACGCTTCGGTGGACACACGGCTTAACTAGTAACTATGGTATTTGCTGTAGATATCAGCGTGTACTCGACAACATCATCACAGGTTTGTCACACTCACTCAGGGTGTCTTAAGTTCTTTTTTGGATACCGTACCATGGTAAAAAGCCACGTAAATGGACAATTCTGTGAAAATATCGACCTTACCGTGAAAAAAAAAGTTCTTACCGAACGTTTTTTACGCATTTTGCAAAGTAACTTACATTACATTAACCCATACATCTTGCTTGTAAGTATGTGCAATTTCCTGGGATCGAACCCAGGACTTCGGCGTTGTTAGCGCCACGCTCTAACCACTGAGCTACAGGAAAACAGATGTCAACATTAAGTGGTTAACATTCATTTTACTGCACACAAATCCTACAAAGTTTGACTTAGGCTCCTAGACACGGTGTCCTTTTTGTCACATCCATAACGCATGTTTATTTCCATTATTAAAATAGAAAACTCAAACATAGACTGACATTTCTCTGATGTTTAAACACTGTCAACAAGGGTTTAGTCAAATATAAACAAATGCTTCAGTATATTGGTAAGAAATACATTCTCTGAGCGTTTGTATGTCACAAACATATATGTTGTATATCCATAACGTGGGAATTGCTCAAATACAATTGTGTATGTGGCACAGATCACTGAAGCAGAGGAACAAACACAATATTATTTTCAAAGAGCTGTTCTTCATGTCCACCACTGAGTGGCACTTTTCCCACCCACTTATAACTCTCTCTCTCTCTCTCTCTCTCTCTCTCTCTCTCTCTCTCTCTCTCTCTCTCTCTCTCTCTCTCTCTCTCTCTCTCTCTCTCTCTCTCTCTCTCTCTCTCTCTCTCTCTCTCTCTCTCTCTCTCTCTCTCTCTCTCTCTCTCTCTCCCTCTCTCTCTCTCTCTCTCTCTCTCTCTCTCTCTCTCTCTCTCTCTCTCTCTCTCTCTCTCTCTCTCTCTCTCTCTCTCTCTCTCTCTCCTCTCTCTCTCTCTCTCTCTCTCTCTCTCTCTCTCTCTCTCTCTCTCTCTCTCTCTCTCTCTCTCTCTCTCTCTCTCTCTCTCTCTCTCTCTCTCTCTCTCTCTCTCTCTCTCTCTCTCTCCTCTCTCTCTCTCTCTCTCTCTCTCTCTCTCTCTCTCTCTCTCTCTCTCTCTCTCTCTCTCTCTCTCTCTCTCTCTCTCTCTCTCTCTCTCTCTCTCTCTCTCTCTCTCTCTCTCTCTCTCTCTCTCTCTCTCTCTCTCTCTCTCTCTCTCTCTCTCTCTTCTCTCTCTCTCTCTCTCTCTCTCTCTCTCTCTCTCTCTCTCTCTCTCTCTCTCTCTCTCTCTCTCTCTCTCTCTCTCTCTCTCTCTCTCTCTCTCTCTCTCTCTCTCTCTCTCTCTCTCTCTCTCTCTCTCTCTCTCTCTCTCTCTCTCTCTCTCTCTCTCTCTCTCTCTCTCTCTCTCTCTCTCTCTCTCGTCTCTCTCTCTCTCTCTCTCTCTCTCTCTCTCTCTCTCTCTCTCTCTCTCTCTCTCTCTCTCTCTCTCTCTCTCTCTCTCTCTCTCTCTCTCTCTCTCTCTCTGTCTCTCTCTCTCCTCTCTCTCTCTCTCTCTCTCTCTCTCTCTCTCTCCTCTCTCTCTCTCTCTCTCTCTCTCTCTCTCTCTCTCTCTCTCTCTCTCTCTCTCTCTCTCTCTCTCTCTCTCTCTCTGTCTCTCTCTCTCTGTCTCTCTCTCTCTCTCTGTCTCTCTCTCTCTGTCTCTCTCTCTCTCTCTGTCTCTCTCTCTCTCTCTGAATGTGTGTGTGTTGGAGAAAGCACAAGTGTTTTCACAAGTTTTTGTTGTTGTTGCTGGTCAGGTCTAAAGTGTCTAACGCACCCCCGGCCCGCACTCTCGTCCTCTCCCCCCGCCTGAGGCTTTCCGGCCCCGCGGGTAAACAGTGTCTCTCTTAAGCTCCGACACACCTCCGCTCAGTCTGCAGTTGCCACAGGTACTGAGAGGAATGTCAGGGGCCGGGTCTCAACCTGCTCGCTCTGCCCGGGTCGCTGGCTGTTCACGCTCAACTCTTTCTTTCATTCAAATGCCTTTCTACAGCGCTCGCATTGTTGTGAAAGCATTCGAGGACAAACAGAGACAGAGATAAGAACAGCAGTGGAGAATTATTATGGCACTTAGTGTCAGATGTTTCCGAAACAAATACGGCAAAAATATGTAGATGGTAGAGGTGAAACCATCTGGATTTGAGTTAATGGGATGAGAAACGTTTGAGTTGATATTGAGATCTTCAGTCATATTGACTTTGATCTGAGATTGGCGTATCCCCACAGTTGATGGGTTTGGCGCCCAGGGCCAGCATGGCACAGTTCCACACCTCTCTTGTACGTTGTCAACGGCCTGTCAGATTCTTCCAAACACTTCCACTTGCGTTTTTCCACACCGATCTTGCAAGAAGCTTTCGTTGGGACTCATTCCACAGCAAATGGGGTGAAAAGACACCGTTTGGCTCTGACGATGGACACGCGGGTATAGACGTCACCCTTCTGGGTCGCCAGTGCATCTTTAGCAGTTGTGTTGCAGGAGAGTTCTTGTTGCGACACCTCTTAGGCCTTCGGGGAACACAGTGGTAAATTGACGAGCACATCCTCTGCCTTTCAAGTGGCCAAGAAACACTCCACAGTGGCTTGGCTTTCACTTGTTTTTCTGGCACAGAAGGCCGCGCTTTTTCAAGATCATTGAAATAAAACCGCAAACCGTTTGGCTGTACGCCTGCGTTTATGCTCGAGTAGATCAACAAAGTCCATTTTTTTTCTCAGAGGATCTCCAAAGATCTGTGGGGGTTTTAAACAAAGGATAATAATAATAATACATTCGCTGTACCCGAATTTCCACTTTTTTGATTCTGCGACTCCGTGGCTGTTGGATGCTACCTCACTGAGTCCATGTTTACAGTAGTCTCATAACACACAAAACACATACGGCCATATGTTAAACCCTGTGGCTCTATATCGCTATTTTTTTAAAGCCGTTGAAGAACCCGAACAAATAAAAATGGATTGCTTTATGATTTTGGAAGGAAGTGGGGCCGACAGCTCAGGCGTCGCAGCTGTTGGATGTAATAAATGCCCTGAACCTAAAGATTTGCTCATGATAAAGACTCGTCCTGTTGCCGTGCTACGTTTGGTTTGTACTCGTTCATAATAACAGAATGCTCGGCAGAGGTCACGTCCACATGCCAAAGCTTTAACAAGTTTGACCCGAGGCTCGTCCTGTCACCTCGGCAGGAATTCTTCTCTTAAGTGTGAAATAGAATCAAAGCAAGAATAGTTTCTGTTAGTTAGTGTGACCGGAATAGCACACTATAGCATACTAATTCCAGTAATGTTATATAACAGTAGTTCACAGTATGCACATCGTCTGTATATCTAGAATCACCAGATCATGGTGAAGAGCATGTTGTAACATGCAAACAACACTGGTCTGATATTTTTCACATAATTAAGTCTTAAAGATCTTGGTATAACACTTTAATGTTCAAAATGGTTTTACATTTGTGTAGTGTTAAAAAACTAAAACAGGAAGTGCTTCTGGACCAAATGGTGTATAGATGCCTGACCATTTGCATACTTTGTATGAGTAGCGTATCCCATAATACAACGTGCCAGACTTTTCAATTTATGTTGCAAACAGAAGCAAAGAGGAAGTAAACGTAGCAACACTTAAAATACACATTACAGCTGCAATCCCTAACTTTTTGGTTGTTAAAAATAAACAAAAATAAGTTCATGAGCGAGTACATTAAAAATCAGCGTTCAATACTTTGATTTACAACAGTAAGCGACATTTGAGATCGAACTAAGAAAGATAAGTACGTAAAGAAACCTGCAGTTTGGTTCAAACACAGATGGTGATAGAGAGACAAAACCTGGATTGCAGCATTCATTGTTAAAGGGGTCATATGACACGGCTGAAATGAATATTATGGTTTGTTTTAGATGTCATGCAATGTGTCTACACGATTTAAGGTTCAAAAACGCGGCTCTCCTGTTTTTGCCAAGTGGTTGATATCATTAGGACAACATGATGTTGACCCTGGGACAACATTTAAATCGACCAATCAGATTTCAGAAATAAGTTTACAGTTTATTTCAAGTTTAATCTTCCAACCAGGATTAGATGCTTCAGACCATTGTTTCTCACTTATCATTTCCCTTTTAGGGGTCAGTTATGGTTAGGGTTGGGCTTTGGTGTGGGTTTAGGTTTTATTTATAAAAATGTTGTCCTGAGGACATCAACCACTAGATCAGGTCGAGCCAAAAACGCTGTATTCTCCACACACCGTGCATGTTTGCATCTCCTCTTTGCTCCGCCTCTCTGAAACGCACGGCTGTTTAACAAAGCTCACGGCTCTGAAAAGCGAGGTGTGCTGTGATTGGCCAGTTCACCAGTGCGTAGTGATTGGTGGAATACTGCAAGCGTGTGAGGGAAATGTGACGCCTCTGACCATATTTGGAACATCAGGTTCCTCTTCAATTGTACTGACAGGTACGCCCACCTTACTTGCGTCTACATTTGGGCGGTCTGAGTCAAATCAGACCACCAACTGACGTAGATTTGTGGGGGTGTGGCTACAAGAGGCGTTTCAGGCAGGTCTTTTACATAGAATGACTCTTTTGTTCCCACACTTTCATTTCTGCAATTTTACACGTCTAATACATACATGAGCAACTTATAACACACCAAAGACACAGAACAACACGTGTTCACACCCTTTAAAGCATCAACTCCTAAATAATTTGATGTTAAAAATCAGTAACAGAGATTAAAACGGTCACAACTTTGGGAATATGTGAAGAGTTTGGTTTTAAAATGAGATAAATCCGTTTTTGAATTTGTTCAAAAATCATGTTTTTTATGATGTTATCATGTTTTTATTGTTTTATTGTGTTGGTTAGCTGTATTTCTTGAGTTATTATGGCTTAAATCAAAACAAACCAACTTCAGTTTGATTGATATGGATATGATGTGGAATGCACAATTAAAACACGTGATTTTAGTTATCTCATTTTGGAAGCAAACTGTTCATGTGCCAACAGAAAAACCTGGAACGATTACCTCAAAGCGACAACAAGGAAAGAAAATGTGATGGTGTACAGGTGGTGTGAAAAGGATGCTGCTGGGATACGTGAGTGTAATGGCGCAGAGACGTACAGTATGTTTGCGCTCCCTCAGGATGGAGGAAAGGCCTCTGTGGTGTTGAGTTAGCTGTGGGGCCTGCCTGCCAGCCAGCCATTCTCTCTCTCCTTCACTTCCTCGCACACCGCCGCTTGACAAGGTTAATCCGTCCTGATGATGAGCAGTTGTGCTTGGCTCCGCTTTTTCCGTAGATTCCTTCCGATAACCGTAACATGAACCCGGCGCGTGAGATAGAGCCGCCGCTCCTGCCGTCTGGATCTCACGTACCTCCTCAAAGCCACTTCTGCAGCCTTCCCACATGTTGACCAATCAGTGTGCTTTCCCAGCCAGCACAAGAATCACCATCGCATCAAACTTAAGAACAAAGTCAAGAGCCAATGAACATTGAAAGCTTTTCGGTTTTCACGAAAAAATGATGCAAAAAAGTCACATTACATTAATTGTAGAAATTATATTTGTATTTTTTCCCATGACTTTCGACCCCCGATTGTACTTTATTTACAGTTCAACTGGTTGTACATTGTTCATTTTAGTATTTACATGTATTATTTAAGTAATGTTTACCGTAAAGAGACAGTTTACTAATGCACTTACATATTATAACACAGACAAATATTTAGCTCCTGTCTCACCCCTTAACAACTGTTAAACAAGGTGGCTAATTCGTTTGTATTCGTACAACGTGAATCGTACCGTAACATCCGATTATTATAATAAAAGATTGAATTGACAGCTCATTAGGTCATAAAATGTACAAAAATAATATAAAAGCGTCTGCCTAGTGCATTATGCAAATGATTAAACGTATTAAACTGGAAATAAAGAAAACTAGGTTAGAAACGGTGTCTTGTGTGGAGCTGTGGGCCACGAGGAACAGGTTGTATTGGTGAAGTGAATCCAGCCAGCTGTTGCCTGGTCGTATCCATGGCAACTGCCACACAATATTTGTATTAGGATGTGTGTGGCGACATCTGATACAGAGCGGCTCGGTGCAGCTGTCCCGCAAAAACACCTTCCCCGTCTCTCCCTTCAGTCGCCCTTCCCAACACGTGCACGCTCGGGTCCTTTATAGTGAGTAAAAGCGTGAAATAATCGGATATAGGACCATGTTCATGTTCTAGGTGTACTTGGGCCTATTAATGGCGAGAGAACTAGCCGTAACGTCTGTCTGGAAGACGCCACCTGGCTCACCTTCGGCACAAAACTCTGGATCTGTAGGGATTATTATTGTGGAAAGTGTATATCAATCCTCGCAGAAACAATGACTCACTATTGATGCTTTCATTTCACAATCCCCACTCTCCTTCAGCATGCTTCCGTTGTTTGCAATGCAACAGATTTCTTGTTTCCGAGTACATGCTTATGAGAATAAAGTGCACCTCAAACACAAGAAGAAATGTTCACTTGTTTTACAGATGTACTTTATATACAAAATTGTATATATTGTTATTTATGGTAAAAAGAAGACATTTATTTTCTAAAACTAAATTGTTTACTTAACTATTATAATATGATGATGTACTGTACAGTATATAGGTATATTTATGAAACAAAACAGCTAACTAACTAACATACTAGCACAATAAAAACATGATTTTGGAAAATGAAAAAACTCTTCACATACTGTATACAACTGTATAATATAAATAAGAGATAATCCACGCTTAGCCGTTTCTTTAAAGGACTTTAATGCACGACGTGGAGGCCAAGGTTGCCTCCGTGAAGTGACGTGCACTGAAACCCTTTAATGCATGGCTAGCCGTTTGCCAAGTTAAAGCTGTTGTTGATGTTTACAGTGTATTTTATGACCAGACAGGTGAACATGACAGTTGTTTTCCTCAGTTAATGTCAAACACTGATCAAACTGACTGGAACTACTCGTGCATTAAACACTTTTAATGCACACCTTCCAGCCAATCAGAATCCAGTTTTCATACAGACTATAATTTATCTAATATTTGATGATTATTATGCTCACACTTTAGAATAGGGACCATTTCTCACTATTTACTAACTATTGACTATGACTTTTGCCTCAATAAATACAGAAAAGACACAAGTTCACATGTTTTTTACATGTTTTTCCACATGTGATCACATGTATATATCATGTTTAACGTGCAAAAAAGACATGTGAAATGTGTGTTTTTGGAACATTTTGGTGTGAATCCCGTGTGAATTAACATGTAAACACCCATGTCGCACATGTCATCCCGTGGGTTTCACATGGGATTCACACCAAAATGTTTCAAAAACACATTTCACACGTGATCACATGTGTTTTTTGCACAAGTGAGTTCTTTTCTGTAAGTTTAGGTATTGGGTAGGATTAAGGGATGTAGAATAAGGCATTAAAATGTGCTTTATACATACTAATATACAACCAATCTGCATGTTAATAAGCAAGTAGTTAATGATGAATTTGTGTACCCTAATATAAAGTGTATCCGATATTATTTATTCTGAGTCTTTCTGAATGTAGGTGCTGCCGCGGTGAGCTTTGTTATGGCCGACATCCACATTCAGTTCCCAGAAAGTTTATGAATCGCTTGTTTTATCGGGTGTGATATTTCACAAACACACATGAAAACCGCTCCGTTTACCTCCTCTATTTACTCACACTTCACCACAACTCCGTTTGCGACTTTATAGTAAGACAAAAAAGACTGTGTCAGTAACGTGAAAGTAAACACTGACCGTCGAGTAGTCAATGGACCCGTTTAGCGTGCTTGTTTTCTAAGAGAGACTTTTAGAGTGATGTTAAAGGGATACTTCACCCAAAGAAATTAAATTCTGTCCTCATTTTCTCACTCCAAACCTGTAGCTATAAATGCATTTGTTTTGCTGGAAATATAGAATAAATTTGGAAGGATGTCAGATCACCCCCCCCATTTACTGTCATAGTAGGGAAAATAAATACTAGGGGAGTCAATGGGGGGTGAGATTTGAACAAATTTTGTCCGTACAAAGACATTTATTTGGAACAATCTGAGGGTGAGGACATGATGACAGAATTTTCATTTTTGAGTGAAGTATCACTTTAATGTGCATATTCAGCGTTGAGCTTTCTAATCTAAAATCTGTGTCTTTGGTGTATATCACAGACTATTTTTAGCTGTTTCAACTCTGAACAGCGTAAACGTACATGAATTTCCACAAATTCTGTTCAAACACAATCCAACACAATCTCATGGAAATTTATAACGATTTTACAAGGTTGCTCATTGTACAAATTGTCTCATTCGTATATACGGACTTCATTATTGATTTTTCTAATAATCATACATTTCTTGTACGATCAATTGGGCACCTTGTAAAATAGAGATCCTGACAACAAAACTTATAGTCTTACATAAAGTCTTACGGGTCAGTTTCTCAAAATTGAGATTTATACATCATCTGAAAGCTGAATAAATGAGCTTTTCATTGATGTATGGTTTGAGACAACTATTTCAAAGTCTGGCATCTGAGAGTGCAAAAAATATTTCTTAAAATACTGAGAAAATCACATTTAAAGCGGTACATAACTAAAAAAATGCATGGAAACTTATTGCCTCAAAACGTTTAAGTTGATAACTCAACTCTTTTGAGTAAGGAACACTAAACACATAAGAAGAGTTAACTCCAAATAATTCATTTAGAATAAACTTCATTTTTCATTATTTCATTTGACATGTACTTGAGTTTCACTTATCAATGTTGTCATGAAGGAACAACAGCCAATAACAGCTGTATCATTACCAATGCGGCGCCTTCAGATCAAACAATCGAGTCTGTTTTCCTCTACTCGTCTAACCTCACTAAAATCACTAATGTCCCAAAACTCTTTATAGAACAGAAGACGAAACATTTATAAGCCTCCTCCCATTGTCATTTTGATATAAAAACATAAAATAACACTTTATTTCGAGATTTTTATTTCCATTATCCAGTCCACACAAAGCATGCTGGGAATCGCTCTGACGTCATTGGAAGATATAATTACATTTTTTGAGTTAAGCGACTTCTTACTTTTGTGTCCCTGGAACTCGAAACATCAACATCGTTAAGGCGAAAAGCAATTCCACAGACACGCTGCGCAATGCTAAGCTGCAGATGTTTCAGGTCGGAAACAGCGCAGGAAACTCAAAAGTGAGCTGATCATTGGGCTTGTAACATTATTTATGAGCCTGGACCCAACACGTGGCCCAGACACGCTCGTAGTGCTGCTACAACCCCCCACAACCCAACGGTGTGTTTTCTTAATAAACACAATCTGGCACAGGGCCACTTTTAGCTCCTCACTTATAGGGCCATTAATAATTTGACAAGCACGCCTATTTTTGTCCTTCCAAATGAACACCAATTATACGGAGGCACTGAACTCCCCGAAATCTACTCGGGCTTCATTTCCTCAACTCAATTCTCCACTTATCAGAGGGCTGGGGTGAACGAGACCCGGATCAATATGAGAGTCCCGCCACATCCTGACATTTAACAGAAGTCTGGCAATGAAAGAAAGCATGGCGAGAACCTCCAGGAGGTAATTATTCAGCATATCAGCTATAGCTTAAAGGGAATCTAAAGGAGTGTTTCATGAGCGAGCGTGCCGTGTGGCCGTATAGCGGCACAGCTGTGATTCATCCGTAGACACGAGACTGCAGTGGATCTACTTTCCCAAGCCAGAGATTCCCGATCCGCTGGATCAAAACATACAGCCAGGATTCCATTACTTACTACCAAAACATCCCAGTGTGACGACGGCTGAAGTTACTTTACAAACGTCATCTCAATTATTTCTCATGTGCGTCTCAGATTTTTCTCCTGAGAAAAAGAGTCAGAAATGCCACACACGGCTCTGTCAAACTGAGCTCAGATTTCTCTCGTCTGCAATCAAAAGTCAATATTGTTGAAGATCTCAATATCAACTCAAACATTTCTCATCATATTTACCTCTCAATCATGCGTTTCACACCTTCACACTTCTCATGCATTTAAACAATTTCAGTCTCACTTGTTTCTGAGTCGAAACTTCCGTGCGATGCAACAGATCTCGAGACACAAAACCGTTTGAGTGACAGCGTGTATTTACATGTTCCAATAACAGTTACACCACAATACCGTGTTTCTTTTTGTAAGGCCTGCGTCTGTTATAGTCTCTCAGCTCAACACAAAGAGCTCTTACCGTCATAAAGATCCCATATGCAAATGATGTAGTTATGCAAAGTGGTGTAAACTATGGTTAGATGGTTAAAAATCAAGTACATAAAATGAGTAATACATAAATGTCATATCTAGTGAGTTATTAACAATGCATGAAGTCTATTTTGAACCCGATATGTTTTGGTAATATAGTGCCTAGTTTTGTCTAGTTCAGCTGAAGCAAAAGTTCGCCAAAACAATTTTGTGAAACTTCCACTTAATGTTCCTTCACCGCCACATGTTTGAGTTCGGGGGCCGGCGAGCCCACAGGTGCTGCTTGTAAACTTGGCCGAGCACAATGTGGCGAGTGTCCCGCTCAGACTGGACAGGCGAGGATAAGGACCACCTGCTCTCAAAGCAGCCTGGTCATAGAGGGGTCTCTGTGACCCTCGGCACACACAGCCTGCTGTCATTCACCTACATCCACCCTGGTATCCTCCAAAGATCTGGATTGTTTGGGAGATAACATTTATTGAAAAAACTGAAATAGATTTTTATATTGTGTCTGACTTTCCTTGGCGACAATTCTTTCGAAAGAAATTTCAACTGGATTTAATGGTTATAATGGGAATTGTATTGGTTTGAATGTAAGCTAAAAAAGAAACAAACCCCTGCAGAAAAAAAACAATAGAACCCCAACAGAAATTCTAATGGTTTACAATAAAATACCATTATGAACCATTAGCTTTTTCCATTAAAACCATTACAAAATTTATTTTTGTAGTGTTTTGGGCATTATTCCAGTAGGATTTAACATCCCACTAATAGAATCCATCACATACCAGTAGAACCATTACAGTTTCCATTAAAACCAATAAAACCATTGTAACTTCTTTAATGGTTTCTATTGATTTTTTCAGCAGGGTAGAAAGCCAACAGAAACCATTTCAGAAATTCAAATGGTTTCCATTAAAATACCTGTCACGAAGAACCCAAATGCAGGCAGGCGTGAAAGTGTTAACAAAACAAGACTTTAATAATTCAAAACAAAACACCCACCATGGGAAAAAAACAGACACGGAAACAAAACAAGGATACAAACAAAAGACTTCCCACGATGGGGCAAAACTAGAAAAAAATAACAAAACAAACTCACGACACAACGTCCAGGGGCAGGTTAAGGAAACCCAAAAAACAAGACAAGGTAACTAACTAGAGACCGCAAACGACGAGGTACACTTCACAAGCACATACACAACACACATAATCCAAGAGCACAAGACAAAGAAACATGAGGGCATTAAATAGGGAAGACAAACGAAGGATAACGACACAGGGCAGGTGAGGGTAATCAAACACTGCTGGAAAACAATACAGGAAACAAGAGGGGCGGGGCCAATGACGAGACACTGGAGAGAACGTATATTATTGTCAAAAGGACAATAATATGTTTCTCTCCACACATAACCAAAGACTTTGTCATGGCTCTGCCTCGGGACCAAGAAATCCAAGACTAGGTGAGGGGGAACCATGACAATACCACCATGAACCGTTAGCTTTTCCCTTTAAAACCATTTCAAAACTCCTTTTTGTTAACATCCCTCCAATAGAATCCATCACATACCAGTAGAACCATTACGGTTTCCATTAAAACCAATATAAATCCTTTAAAATGATTAAAACCACTATAACTTTAATGGTTTCTATTGTTTTTTTTCCAGAAAGGGTCTGGCAGATGGGAACAATACATTAAACCATCAATAGAAACCATCAAAGAAGTTATACTGGGATAGACTCAACACACACCGTAAGGAATTTTGTAATGGTAAACAGCTAGTTCGTAATGGTTTTGTAATGGAAATCTGAATTCCTGTTCTTAAACAGTTTTCTTCATTAAAAGCATAAAATAATTTCTTTCCCTGTGTGTTTTGTGTGTGTTTGTTGAAGCTCCAGGTCCGGCCATGCACCAGAGGAATTCCATTCTCAACTTCCACCCTTATCCTACTTTATCATCCGTCTGTCCGTCCGACACGTTCCTCCCCCACCTTCAGCTGCCGTCTACTCGGTATTTGCTTGAAATGTTGTAAAACTCATGCGAAGGTGAAGTAACCTGCAATTTATGTTTCAAACAGAGATGGCGATAGAGTTTAACAAACAAAAGAATGAAGGTTAGCCTTGTCGGTAAATAAAGTTCAGTTTGTGTTTTTCAATAGTTTGATAGTACAGTTGCACGTAGTGTTAAATAAAATGCATCCAAAATTGTTTTGTCAGTTTTGTGAAAATAAAGCATCCAATCGATACAATCTCAAGGTCTTGATGTTTCTAGAGAAACCCAGCGCTCAGTGTTGTAAGGATGATCCCTGACAGAACATGTGCTGTTATTGAGAAAAACATCAGGGTCAAGAGATCAACAGCCCTTAATGAAGAAAGCTTGTAGCATCTCATTTGGAAACACGGCCACATGCTTATCAGACCATCAATGGAGGCTCTTTGACCACAGGAGAGAGAGAGAGAGAAGACACAAGATGTTTTTTGATAAAAATCTAACCCAAAGGTTAGTTACACACTAGAAATGACCTCGGAGCGGCCGTTGCATCGGGGTTGGAATAAGGTTAACAGCTCTGAAACAAACAAAGACGTTCCCCTGGGCTACACGAGTCCAGAACAACAGAGGGGAAATGCCTTATAGAAAGGTGAAAGGTTATCAGTTTTATAGCAGCATCCCTGCCAAAGCCAAGATAAAAGGAGGTTATCATTCAGATGAATGACTTCCAACGAGTTTCACGCCAGGGAAATGTTTGTGTCATATAACTTGGTTGTGTAATAGGCAATGAAATCTCTGTAACAAGCAACAGATTTCAGAACACGAAACCCTGGAGTTCACATTCATCAAATTAAAATCCAATTTGTGTAAATATTTATGTTTCATGCTTTTTAAAAACTAGATTGGTGACTCCTGTTCGCTCACCATTTGCTGTTAGTGGTTGCCAGGGCGTTTCCATGCAGTCGCTAATGCATTCTAAAACGTTTTTAATGGGTTGCTATGAGGTTGCTAGGGTGTTAAATGGTTTCCAGGTGTTTTTTTTCTAAATGCCCAGCAACAACATGTTCTGCTCTCCAGATATGGCTCAGGTCCTTCCTTCAATCCGAGGCCAAGGGATTTTTTTACCCGTTTAATCGCCTGCCAAAACCGTAAATCACACATCTTCACTCAAAAGATCTTATTATTTGAAGTATTACTGACTGTTGCTCAAATGGTATGAGATTAACTACACCCCAAAGTTCAATACGAAGACTAAAGGGTCTTGCACTTAGTAGTATGTGGGTAGTTGACAAATAAACCGTATCATCCTACAGCAAAAAATGTAATCAAACTGTTAATAATATATTATGTGATTATTTATAGTATAAAATAGGATAAGAGTGATTTATCTTCATTGTTTTTTTTTCGAAATGTTTGCTGTCACACCATAGGACGCATGGTCCTATCACAAAAGTCAACTCCTAAGGCTTTGAAGATGTTAAAACTACCTTTAAATAATCAAAAAGTATCCTCCATTAAGCTTCTTAGTGCACAAGCTTCACATTCGCAAGTTTTAATCGTAGATTTTCTCTAATCAGTGTGGGAACGGCGTACGGCATATCCGCGCGTGTTAAGCACATGCGAGTGAGTTCAGCGCAAAAATATGCCACCGGCTGGTTGCAATAAATAACGTGTGAACTGTGATTTGCGTTCAGACTTGCATCTGTCACGTGCTACGCAAAGGGCCTCATCTGTGTAGCAAATGAACATATGTGTTAACCAGATGTGCGTTTGGAAAAAAACGAGGACTTGTTTGGAATACCGCTTTCAGGACGCCATTTGCACACTGTCCATCCAACTCGAGCTCAACAAAACTCAGTTCATAAGCTGCTACACTCATCCAAAAGAAACCCATCCATTTGCACTCATTTATAACTTCAGAGGCATGGAATAATGTTGTGTGCCTTATCTCTACAAATTCAACAAGACCACCAGAGCTTGCCAGAAATCTTATCGCATAAATGTGGAGCTCACTGTGCAAAATCAAAAAGCAATATTGTTTATTATTGTTGTTGTTTTCAGCTTTTCAGTCCACTCCAAATGGATCGACGCTGTCTTGAGTAACTGTCCCACGTAAATGATATTGACTCCACGTGGTGAAGCCATTTGCTCTCTAGATCCTGAACACAGCATGAAGTGTGTGGCCAAGGACGCTATGTGTTTATACATAATGGCTTGCGTTGTGTACGAACACATACTACTACCTTGAAGTGACATTTGTTTGTGGAGGCTGATTCCACGTAGCTATTTTTCCATAATGCAAATGAATTGGCGTGTGAAAGGTGCTTTTCTTCGGTCGTCGTGCGAAAGCGCACCGTGCAACAGTTGGTGCGCATTTTGCATACGATATGCAAAAGGCGGTGATGCTTGTCATTGTGGAAAGGAGGAAAAGAAATGACAAGGTACAATACCTGGTTGTAGCTTCTAAAAGTTTCGCGTGCAGCCGCCATGCAAATGAAAAGACAGTTAATAGATAAGGATCGTAGATCTGTACCCTAGATCATTCATTTGATTTTCAGAGCAAAACATTAGTTCTGTTGGGGCATTCTGTTGCTATGGTGTTCCAAGTGGCTTTTAGCATGTTGCGGACTAGCATGTGGTTACTAACTGGTTAGCTGTTCCAAGTTTTAAAAAAAGTGTCTGTGATATATTATTATGGTTTTTTATTGTCTGCAGGTGCAGATTGTACCAAAAAATAGAAGCACGTCTTCAAGACGCCGCATGATTAAAGTAAGATGAGAAAAATGATCGCTAACCCAAAGTATGAGCAATTGTGATGATTGCCTTTGCAAATAAAAAATATATTCATGATGAGCCAAATCATGAAAAGGTCATATGACCGCATCCCCTGCCAGTATCTAGAGGCTTCTTCTATAACATCCTCAGAGAGCGGGATCCCAGAGTGGATTTATAGAGAAATCAGAGCGAGAGAGAGAGATTGCCTTCTGCCAGTACCGGACACAAAGCTAGGATTGTTCGCCCGCTGTCTGTCTGTTGGCGCTAACAATGTACCATTCTGTACCGTGGCAGAACTTAATTTATTCCAAGTCTCTGGCCTGACCTGTAATCTCCCCCCCCCGCCCCCGGTTCCTCTCTGAGACCATCTGACCCATCCATGGCTCATTTACACACTCCTCACCATCTAGGTCCCCCAACGCACCCTCCCTCGACCGAGGCCCCTGGTGGACAGACCCTGGCTGTATTCCCTCTCCGTGCTCCGCATCCATTCGCCCCTGAAAAAACCAGCGAGGGAAAACAACCATCGAGTGTGTGTATGCGCGTTCGAGGGGGGCGGGGTGGGGGAAACAGAGCCGGCTTTGTCAACGTCAACGGCGAAAAGCTTTGGAAGCTCTTTCAATCATTCGAGCCCGACCCACCACTCCAATGCATTAATGCGATCAACATCAAGTCTGTTGTAGGCATCTCTCTCTCTCCCTCTCTTCTTTTTCCGTTCCGTTCCTTCTCTTTTCTTACCCTACAACACTCCCCTCGAGTGAATAGAGCGCTTGCTAACATTCCAGGCATGCACTCCACCCCCCAACCCAAAAACACAGGGCAACGACAGGATCGAGGCTATTGAAACGAGAGGAGAGGCCAAAGCCACCGAGGAGAGAAGAAAAGGAGATCGGCTCCTGCGTGCTGACGCTGGCTCTTAATAAGTAACTTCCTAAGCATGGAGCGAGTTTTGCATGACTTCTGCAGGGGGGCGGGGGTGGGGGAGGGGCAGGAGGGTGAACAGGGCCGTTTGCATAAGTCTCACTGTACCGCAGGTCCGGGCTCACGCCTTTCGGATCAACTTAGAGGATTTAGATGAGGAATTAGTCTTCGTGTTATGCGCCACACAGAGGGTTCTTTGTTTTACCCTGTGAACCTGTTTCCAGTCGGCTAGTTTCCGTGTTTTGCAATCGTTCTTAAATGTGACCTAATGAAGATACGCAGCGATGAACATCGCTTTAACTCGGATGTTCTTCTTAGTTAATACGGTTTTACCTCAATAACGTGTCTTTTGGATAGTCCAGACTGATCTCACTGGAATTCCTAACTATTTTACCATGTGGCTAGTTTGAATTCGTACATGTTGATCGTACATAATGCACAATTACTAGAAAGAAGCAACATCAAAGCCTCATTCCTTAAAACGTCACAGGCACGAAAGCAGTTCGCACAGAAACGTACAAATAAGACGAATTAGGCACATCGTAAAATTGTCATTGCAATAAAATTGTTCAAAGATCTGAAGCACAACTCTCTTAGAAAACGACACTTATCCTTGCTTATTATTACTTTATTTGTTTAAATAATACCTGCCAGATATCTACTGTATATCTAACTCATTTTTAAGTTTAATTTTTTTAACTTTTTGCTAAACGTGCCAAGTTAAATGAGAAGTTTGTTTTTCCTCATAGTTAGACATTAAGTTGGAGACATTAATATAATAAAATGTCTGTTTTGTGCCACACAACACACCAGCGCATCTAAACATCAGTGCTATTCTCTCTGCATTGTAACCGCATCCCCCCGCCCTTCGTTTGTCACAAGCTCCGCCCATCACCAGACCTCAGACCAACTCTTGGCAGCCTGGGTGCTTGGCAAGATCCCGTCTCTGCCCCCCAACGCCCCCTCTTCTCGCCCCCATCCACCCTTTTCTCCCTCCTAAAGCAATGGGCACCAACAATCTGTGGCATTGTGTGAATGAAGCGGCCGGTTTGTTCTGGCATCTGATGTCCCCGTTTCAAGACGGCCGTTTCGGAAGGTCCCCAAAAAGCGCGGGGAACGAGAGGGGAGAAAAGGTTCCAGTTGCTCAAGCGTTCTGAATGGCTTTTGTCTCGGAAAGATGGCTCAACAGACGTTCTGCTCGCCGAGGACCTCGCGCTGACATCCAGTCACGTCAAGTTGACGGCAATGACGTTTGGTTGCAGATTATTTCCTTGGATTATTTTTATTAACGTGTGATGTGTTCATTGAAGTTTCATGAAGGCCATTAACTATTCTTCTATCTGCTCTTAGGTGCAGAACGCCATGAATGGGCTGTAAGTGTGAAGAGGAAGTTTTAAACCGTGGGGGGCCGACACATGGTTTCCACCCGCCTCTGAATGGGTTTGAATTGTAAATAATCGCATACAGTTTCCATATGAATGCCTTCAGGCATGAAGAGAAGACGTCTTTAAAGTTTAAGAAGGACTGGGCTTTACTCGCCGATACACACCTAACGCTCTATATTATTTTCCATGGTCAGATGTTGTTTTTTAAGACTACATACCAGTCATTTTGAAGTTTATGCCAAAATATAAATGGTCATGTATTCATGCTAATGTCACTTTAAGTAGCTTCTGTACGAAAATTAACATACAGTAAGCATGTTCAGCCATGGTATTTGTGGTTAATTGGTTTTACAAATGGTACTGGTAATCAGATCCCCCCAAAAACATGGTTACTATGCTATGACTATAATAAAACCATGGTCATTATTTTCCTACGGACACTGTTTTGGCACACAGTGAAAGTGTTCCAAGAAGCACCATTGAATACACACTGTAATAAATAAATAAAAAACATGCTAGGACATTTATTTAGAGTGCCATATCATAAAGCATATAGAATATAACTACACGTCAGTCTTTATAATCTCTCACAGCTGTTGCTGTACTTGTGCTGTATTTGAAGTCTTCTGAACACCAGTTCCCATTCACTTTCACAGGACAGAAGGAACATGAGGGGTTTGGAGTGGAAACCCCTGAAGGCGTCTGTATCTGCATTGGGCCGGCCTGTTATTCTAAGATCTCCATCACACACAGTAGTGTTTTTTTCTAGAAGTTATTCAGCAGTAACACGAGAACTCCAGATATGTCCAGAAACACCTGAAACTGAGAGATAATAACTTCATTCATTGTTTCTCCACCCGTGAAACTGAAGAAATATTTAGCCTCTGAGAAGTCATTAAGTATCTGTGTATTTCTCCCTCAACCCCCCCCCCCCCCCCCCTCTCTCTCTCTCTCTCTCTCTCTCTCTCTCTTTCAAGATTCAGCTTTATTGGCATGGTAAAAACCTTCTTTATTTACTACTGAATATGTCAAATATGTATACATTATATATAGATATGTAGGCATACACACAAATGCATGTCTTTATTATATATACTGTATTTCATCAAATATAAAAGAATAACAATATGTGTATATAAATACAAACTTAAAAAGTACACACACGTATATTTATTATTATATATTTTATTATGAAAATATGTTATTCACATTTATTTAATATTTTAAAAAATAAATCTTTTCTCTTTCGTTGTCTCTTAAGTCTTCATTTCTCCCTTTTCTATACCCGACAGGTGACAACCCAAGGCAACCTGTGATCCGATTCTTTCCCCTTCAGCCTTTTTCGGAAAAGGAGGGTTGAGGGGTGACTCTAAAACAAACAGGCTCAGGGATTCCAGCGACATATTTACAAAGCTTTCTCCTTTTTCCGCTGGCCGAGTTGCACGTTGTCTCCTCCTCACGGGCCCTGCAGGGGGAGGCCTCTCCGCTGGGGCGGCTTTCTAAGGAGCCCTTTCTTCTGGGTCACAGTGTCCAGGTGACCACAGGATGTTGTCGTGAGGTTTTCCAGCCTGTGTCTTGCCACAGGGATTTCCTATTTTGGCTGCAGCCTGAGCCGTTAGCGCCGACCGCATCACGGAACTCCAGCGCCTGCGCGTCAATGTGTCAATGAGGAGAGACACAGAACACTTACCGCTGGTTGACTGAATCGCATTGATCGCAGCGTAAAAACGACGGCCCTCAAAGAGAGTTCTGTTAAAAGCCCCAAACTAGCGCTCGGGGGGAAACGCGTGTACTTAAGTGCTTGAAATAATCTCTTGGTTTTGCCTGCCATTTTTGTAGCTATGTTTGCGCAGTAAACCTAACCGCCCGACCCTTCCTTCCATATTAATCAAGCTGGAATGCCGAGGCGAAAGGAATTCTGTTTGGATTGGCCCTGCTCCAGAAATGTCCGTGCCTTCGTCCCCGTGCGTAGATGACATTGTTAAGCCGGGGCTTATTTCTTAACCGCCGGTGTTAATTGCAGTCTACCGCTCTCCGCGACCACGCGTTTCAATCCGAGCGAGTTTATTCCGCAAGACATTCTTTTTCCTCTCCAATTTGAAACCCGGTCGCAAAAACGTGATCGTGGCTACTCACAAAGAGCTCTTTGTCGTGCGAAACCTTGCACCTGTGCTAATTTCGCAGACGATACCTTTGGCACGAAAAGCTGCTTTTTTCTTTCGTCAGGTACACCGGCGCTGGAGAAATCCAAGGCATGTTGCTTATCTCTCCGTTTCATTTTATCAGGGCAGGGGAGAACTCAACACTGAGATATCTACACAAATATCGTGATGGGAAGGGAAGAGGTTAGAAGGTTAGACCAGCTTGTTGTGGTTAGGGATGGGGATCGGTAACCGAAATTCCTCACCTTACTCGCTATTCGTGCCCCCAACGGTGGGTTTGCACCTGCCTCTGGTAACCTGAAACTCCAGCCCTCGGCCCCTTCATAGTTGTGTGACAGAGTTGAGATCAGTTTCCTCTGGTTGGAGGCGTGAATGCTGTTCTGACACGGCTTCGCCTCCGAGTCTGCGAGGCTGACAAGGTGAGCCTGGAGGACACGGGGGGTCACATTTAGCACCTCTGAATGCATGCTAACCGTATTATTATTATTGCACAAGTTTCACCCAAAAATAAAAATTCTGTCTTGGTTTATTCACCCTGATGTGATTCGAAACCTCTACGTCTCAGTGGTTTTGTGCCCATACATTGGCAGTCAGTGGGGGCCAATGTTGTTTGGTTATCAGCGTTTCAGTCTTAAATGATCTTCAGTGACAAGTAAACAGTTGTCAAATACAGAGGTGTGCACTAAACAATCCGTCACTAGCCCGTGGAAGGATATTTCACAGGGGTGTGGAAATAATAAAGTACTTAACACATTCCAACAGGCCAAAACCAATCTTTTACTCGCTTGTCCCTCAAACTTGGAGCCGTGTTACCGCCACAGCGACGGAATTTACAACCAGGAAAACAAAGAAGAACATTCGTTTCAGAGAGGCCCGCGCTTCCACGGATCGGGCGCAACCTCGCTCGCTCTCAGCCGACGTGGAAATCTGCTTGAGATTATGTCTAAAAATAAATCAACAGAGGAATGTTTTCATGTGTGCAGATACTGGGACCAGCCTTCCCCGCAACCATCTTGGCAGGATGAGCTGGACCTCCCTGGTGCCTGAGCACCCAGAGAAACGGCCCCAAATCCACTCGGAAATTGCTGGTTTGATATAATAACATGACAGGAAACCACTGGAAACTTCGCTTTTTGTGTGATGATGGGCTGCCTCCGTTTTATCGTCCAATTAGTCACTGACTGATGACAAAAGTCACATTTCTCTTTAGGGAAAAAATATAAATAAACAATATGTGCCGTAAGTGATGAGATTTGGTTTCTGTTGTTACATAACAACAATGAAACATCTGTTCCTTAAGTGTCCAAACGCCATATATGTGTGTACCTAATGAATAAATGACATTTGGACACGTAAGGCACAGATGTTCTGTTGTTGTAACAAATAAACCAAATATGCAAACACGGGGTGGAGAGATTTCCTATTCATTTGTTCAAAAAAAGATCAGTCTCCTTATATTATGCCAATTCACCACAGTAAACTTTTAATAAAGATCTGTTTGACTTGTTGGGCAATATTACAGTATGCAATAAACTTCAAGATAAAAAGTACACTTCAAAATAAAGGTGCTTCACAGCGATGCCATAGAAGAAAAAAACCATTCAGTCAAAGGTTCTTTAAAGGGATAGTTCACCCAAAAATGAAAGTTCTGTCATCATTTACTTGTCATTTCGAACCTGTATGACTTCCTTTCTTCACATATTTTGAAGAATGTTGTTATTCACATTCACATTCACTTGCATTGATTTTGTGTCTATACAGTAGAAGTGCTGTTCGGTTCCCAACTTTCTTCTTTTGTGTTCTGTTTCGGAAGAGAGAAACTCATAAGGTTTGCAAATGCCAAGAGGGTGAGTACATGATGACAGAATTTTCATCTTTGGGTGAACTATCACTTTAAAGAACCATCTCTTTCTAACCTTTTCATAATCTAAAGAACCTTTTTTCGCCACAAAGAACCTTTGGTCAAACAGAAAGGTTCTTTATGGAACCATTTAGACAAAAGAGGTTCTTCTATGGTATGGCGAAGCACCTTTATTTTGAAGAGTGTACAGAAAGTAACCTGCAATTTCATGTTTCAAACAGAGATGGCGCTATTGAGGCAGAAGATAAAGATTGCAGGTTAAAGTAAGGTTTTCTGCTTCACAAAAGGTTCATTGGGGCGAAAAAGGGTTCTTCAGACTATGAAAAGGTAATGATGAGACGGTTGATAGATCCAACTATGGGATATGGCTTGCAGATCTTATAGATCTAAAGTTTCACTAGATCTCTCCCCGTCAGCAACTTATTGAATCCGGAAATATCAACTCCGTTGTGAGTCAAGACTTTAACCCAACCACCAGGGAGATCCAGAGCTGAAGGGAAGAACAGCAGGCAGGAGACGAAGTGATGTTGTTGAAACTGAAAATGATTTATTGAATAATCTCAGTTGTGCTTTAATGCTCAGTCTAGCGCTGTCAAACTTCGTCTGACTAGAAACAGATTCAATAGGTGTTGTTAACCACGCAAGATTACAGCATCAAAACGTTGTCTCCTGACGTTATTATGAACCTTGAGATGGAGACCATTGGATACTCATATCAGCATAAGAGACAATACAACTCCCAACGAGGTTAAACAATATTGAAAATAAGGACGAAATGTAACAAATAATACGAATAAAAGTGATTAATACAACAAATGAATGAATACATATGATAACTGAATAATGTAATAAACGAGATAAATGAAATAGAATAATAAAGTGAAATAAAACAAGAAACAACTGTATGTTTCTATCCAGATCTATCATGGTTCTTTAAAGAACCTTTGACTGAACGGTTTGATTTTTCTATGGCATCGCTGTGAGGAACCGTATAAGCACCTTTATTTTTAAGAGCGTATCGCACAGAACTGTTCAACACATACTATCAAATGCTATTATCGATCGACTTTGATGTTGCAGACCTCTGATCTAACATATGGTACATTATGGGTTACCGAGTGGAAAAGATAATGTCATTGACTTTACACGCGTGCTGTTTGACTTCTGCGTGGGCTGTGTGTGTTTCCTGATGAGGTTCAGACATTTTACCATCAACTTTAGACATGTTTGTAGCAAAAGTGCAAAAACATTTCCACAGAAGAGAAACTACAAAAACAAGTCTGGTTGAAAATACAGGTAGGCACCTCGCTTTCAACAGTCGGCAAAGACATTCTCCTCACTTCGTTGTTGCATTTTTGGCTTGCTATTTCATGCCAATTTGTTTCTGCTCTCTTCAGCCAAGTGAGGAAATCTGGCTTGCGTTAACCTTTCAGATTTGATTCAAATCTCTCCGTCAGTGTTTACATGCAACTCAGTTTTCCTGCATCTATAGCTTCATCTGTCATTTCAATGACCTTTGTGAATTTCACCTGCTGAAGCATCAGAGAGGTTGAATAGATAATGTAGAGTTAGTGTTATACACAGACATTCACATGCAAATATGTGCACATTTCATTTCCTACTCGTGGTAACCGAGTCTAGAGAAAACACATTCAGTTCCAGGTATTGTAAACATCATAAAGAGCTTGAGGACATAAGCTGTATTTACTTGAGAAAAGGAGATGATTTAAGTGAACTGCGATTGGTCGCAATGCATGTCAATCGAAACAACCCAGTGGGCAGTTATGATGCTGCCTTCTAAGCTTCCTTTGGACGAATCTGAATCCCACGTAGAATTTATTGAGTGTCAAGAAGGCTCACGTGTTGTTTTTAACCCAAGAATACATTTTCATTCGTCAAATGGGATACGAGCAGCCCAATCTCACGTGAATTTGAACGCAACAAAAGTCGCTTTAGAAAAGGGCATCTGTCAAATGCATAAATATATGAAAAGTTTGGTTCCAAAATGAGATAAATCACGTTTTTTATTGCGCATTCCAATTAATATCAGTCAAACTGCAGTTGGTTTGTTTTGATTTAAGCCATGATAACTTAAAAGTACAGCTAACTGACACAATAAAAACACTATAAAAACATGATAACGTCATAAGAAGTTATCTCATTTTGGAACCAAACTCTTCATGTGTAAATTAAACCACCTCACCCAATTGTTGTGTTATGTTTTTTTATTGCTTGACTGTAAACTTAGCAACATGTCAACAACAACCTCCGTGTGTAACAGGACTTGATCAAAAGTTTTCATTTCCTTTCATTTTCTAAGCTTCATTGACCTGAGAATGTTGTTATGGCAGGATATGGATTAAGGGCCTGTTTTTTTGTTCCGTCTATGAACCTGCACGGCTCCACCCTGTATCTCCTCACCTATTCAATGAGGACATGTTTCCTGTCCTCAAACAGGTTCTCTCTTGCAGCGCAGCTGAATGGAGTGACACTGTCTGATCCCGCATCGCTGCATCTGGTTTTGTTCGCATTATGCCCTCCTTATAGAGCGCAGCAGCTGGTTTTTTGTCAGGTTAGATTTGTGGAGAATGAGACGAGTGGAGGTTTAACAGCCTGTTTTTGTTAAATAGCTTTTCATTGATTTGTTTACAATCCACTGGTTTGCGCGAAAGTTGTCTTAGTCGGTTGCTAACCATTCCAAAAAGTATTCTGGTCCCAAAATCCGCCTCAGGCCCTTCCTTCAACAACAGAGATTGTAAATCACTAAAATCAGATTCTTTGAAAGGCAATTTGCACGTCTCCTCAACCCGGCTTACCTGCAAACGTGTGCGGCGAGTTAGGAAGTGTAAGGCTTTGTTGGATATTCCTGTCTTAGCAAGCGTCTCTGTTCACCTTTGGCTGACGGAGGGCTCCGCAGCTGTACGGAGAAACCGCTAATAAAACGCCTCCATTAATCACGCGGCAAGCTTTAGTCCCGCTTTCCCAGATTTATGGAGCTTTAATTGAATCATGGGAAATCTGTTTGAGAAACAAGCATCGCGCAGTAGCTACTTCATGGGAAGGTACTCGGTGTGTGGAAACGTTTGAAGAAAGTCGATCCTGAACTCGCTGAATGTCTGGGTGGCTCCCACGTCCATCCGTCTTTGTGTTTGTTAAGGAAATGTGGCCTGACCCATTTTGCATGTGACAAAGGATATTTTCATGATCGCAGGTCCCAAACGCACATCCAAAAGGGATAAATGACATAAAACCCTTGTTTGGTTTTATTACAGTATCTGTTGAGCATGCACCTTTGCGTAAAAAAGGTTTTAAGACTGCAATAAATTGATTTGTTTGTGTTTTTGTCTTGTTTTCCAGTACAACAATCTAAAACATAAATAACCAGGATACATTTACTTTACAATTATGATACAATTACAAGGACCCTGACCTAAGATATTTGTAAGACATTTTCTACAAAAAATACATACAATATATATATATACAGTATATATATATATAGGAAAGTGACCTAAGATATTTATATATATATAATATATTATATTATTTTAAAAATATATATCTACTGTATATATTTGAGATTTATATATACATTTAGGCATAAAATATAAATAAATTGATATCGTTTTTCATGAAAACAAGGTTGTGGGTCATTTTGGTTCTGAAGGAATTTTTTCACTTTCTTTAGGTATTTATTCTGCACAACCAGACAAAAACACAAAAAGAAAAGATTTTTTTGCAATGAACATTGGCCTCGTTTGCACGTTGGAGTCTTTTCATTGGCGTGTGATCGTTCTGTCCTGTGGGTATGACCCGTTAAGGGCGTGTGACATAACGAAGGAATTATTCAGCAACATTGGTGTCTGTGATAAAGCGGCGCTTTATGAAGCAGTCGGCGCCCTGCTCTCGGGACTAAAGCTATAAACTTAACCACCTTGTTTATACATCAGAGCCCTTTCTTCCTCGTGAAGATAAGGCCGAACATGAAAAGTCGCTGGAAGTGGCATACACGAGCACTTCAACACTTTCAAGTGCCAATAAAAGCTTAGATGTGACACCAGACCAACAACTTTGTTTCTTTAGTGAGTCCAATTACGTCTGACCTTAATGAATGTATTAAAGCAGTCTCTTTAGTCAAAGAGTGTGAGATCAAACAACTTCTGGTGTTTAGAAACAGACGGAGCACTTCTGAGCGACCGGTGGCATGGACTCTTCAAGGGTTTGTTTAGAAGTGTTTATGTAGAAAAGAGAGCAACCGTACAGCCTGAAGCACATGTGAGCCGGTTAATGATTTTCCAAAGCTAGAGAGCTCGTTCTCTCTCTGTTAAATGCTGTTGTGCGTTCTGCTCTTGCGGATGCCATTGTCTGCCACCGGCCGGCTGTGTTGGGCGGGGGGACGGAGGGGTATTTACAGTCAGTCGTTAATTATACAACGTGTCAGTCGGGGGTTTGGGCTCTCTGTGACTTTGGTACTTTGGCCGACCCACTGTAAATGATAACTTCCTCTTTACGCCATTCCATAGGTACTCATTCACTCTCAGAACAACTACAGGGAACTTTTCTTACTCACTTCTTCAAGGATCAACTTTGTTGTGCACGTTTCTTCTAAGAAACAAATGAAGAGTTTGGTTCCAAAAATGAGCTAACTCTGTTTTTAACATTTTTCAAAAATCATGTTTTTTTATTGAGCATTCCAATCAATATCAATCAAACTGCAGTTGGTTTGTTTTGATTGAAGCCACAATACCTCAAACAATACAGCTAACTGACACAATAAAAACATGATTTTTATCTTTTATTTTGGAACCAAACTCTTCAAATAGAGGTATTTGTTAATGGTTTGGTGTGATAGGAGAGCTATAATATTCAAGAAATGGTTCAAGCCAATATCTATATACAGTATGTGATATTTTGAAGAACGTTGATAACCATTATTATCAACGTTCTATGGCAGACAGCTCATTTTCTTCCACGCGGCACTTCAAAACTTCCTGTCACGCTACTGTCAATATTTGTTTTTATTGATCTAAATGAACATAGAAGTGAAACGTCTGAAACTCCAAATGTCTGAGAGATGGAAAGTTTCCATTGGGCGGATAACATTGACGCATGAGTCGTTGTGCTCTGACAGGTGGAATCGTGACACGTCGCAGGTCTGGTTCGCGTCCGTCGTGTTTGTGGTCGAGACCAACGTTTGACATTTGTGAGCGGAGCCATGCGCGCCTTTCGCCTTTCCTGTTGTGTTGCTCTTGTGCCGTGATTACACTGCGGTTGACAACCTCATACATCCAGTAGACGGGTGGGCCACATGCCCAGATCACTGTTTACATGATGGAGAGGTCTTGGCTATGAGCTTTCCTATCATTTCAATGACCTTCTCCTTATTCTCATCGCCGGACCACGTGCAGAACTACATTTCCACATTTTCTGAAGAAAGCTCGTGGCAAGATGTTCATCACAATAGTTTCTTCTAAAATTGCACGGGAGAAATAAAAACAAACGAGTCAATCGGAGGTGCAAAGTGAATGTGGATTGAACAATCGGGATTGGAGTAAATTTGATGCGAAAGTCATATTGAGATCTTCATAATATTGACTTTTGATTGCAGACGTGACAAATCTGAGCTCAGTTTATACATTTTTTTCTCAGGAGAAACATCTGAGGAGACTTAAGTCAAAGTTTCCATTTAATGTCATGGATGTGGAGAATGTCTCATGGCTGTAACACAGAAGCATCTCACTGACGTCCATCATCAGAAACAGATCTACAGACAGGAATTCCTCAGCTCTGTCGGCCGTCGTGATCTCCAACATGCTGGTCTCTTGTCCTCTCTAATGAGTCGTGCACCGCCACACGGCCTTTTGCAGGTCTCCTTCGTGTCCTTTAGCTCAATTAACCCCGAGGCAAAACCGCTGCCCTTCTTTTCCCTCTCCTCGCCCCCCCCCTTCCTTTCCCTCCGGGCTGGCTGATTTATTTCGGAAGTTCTTCCTGGCCCTAATGCGCAGTGACGCCTATTACATAAGTTAAAGACGCTTCTTTCCTTTCTTGTGTCTCTGGCCCCGCGCTCACCTTCTTCCCGAGTCGGTTCTTCTCTTTTAAAAGGAGATCTGTGATAGGCCTGGGATTCACAACGGCTCTGTTGTCCCTGCATGCTCATTTGCGCTCGCTTTGTGCGCTGGCTTTTTTGCATGCAGAAATATGAATGCATGTAAGCGCGTGTGTTTTTCTGAACGTTCTGCGGAGAAAGGCAGATTAAAGCAATCTGAAGTGCACAATGCAAGCGCATAATCATCTCTTCGGGTTCTTAATTTTTCCTGAAGACTCCAGTGTTTTGCATTGCATTTGAAGCAGTGGCATGTGTTTTTGAGGGACGCTGGTGATGTTTTGTTTGTCATAGATGCGTGTGATGTGATGTGAGGTCTGTTTTATTGTCTGTGGACAGATCGTGAGGTTAGTTTCCACAGGAAATGGCAGACAAGCTGATGTTTCTCAGAAACACACACAGAGCGAGGTGCTTTCACACTTCAGACTGACAACGGTGGCCATATCCTGTGTGTACCTGCACGCCGATCTTCATATCAAACTCATTTTTTCACACAGCTTAAAAGCTTTCATAGAAAACATATCTGTTACATTTATGGAGGAATACAGTATATGCTTGGTGCTTACATAAAACACAGAACAGTCTCCACAAATCAATGTTGTGTCCTGGCGGTACCCATGGCACCACTGTGGTTGCCAGGGAGTTGCTGCGCGGTTGCTAAGGTGTTTCAAGCTGTTTTGGCCACGCGTCATGCCAGCCTGATTTCACAGGAGTTGGTTACTATTTTACAACTTACTCGTTTTTCTATGTGGCCAATTTGTATGAATTTGTACAATGCAAATAGTACGAAAACGTATGATTGTTAAAGAAAAAATGAATAATGACGCCCACCCCTGAACCTGACCATCACTGGCATGAAAGCAGATGGTACTAAAAGGACAGATGAGATCCTACAAATTCGTGTGTCTGATCAGAGTCAAAAGAGCCCACAATCTCTATCATCTCTTCATATTCATCTATGGGTTTATTTCCACCCTTTCATCAATCGCTAGACTTATGTACACAAATATTGAAATAGAAAAAAGAAACAAATGCAAACACAGGAATGAGGCACACAAATGGTTGTTTTTGCACACAGATTTTGAAACGACAGGGTTTAAATACATATCTCATATTGGAATACACTATCATTGTGTCCGAAATAAAAGCAAGCAATGATTGCATTACTGTCTTTTGTGTTGAGTTGGTTTTCGTGTAAGTTTTGCTGCGTGTTGTTGAGAGGAGAAAGGGGTGGGAAGGTGTATAAGAGGGGTGGAAGAGAATAGACCGTGCAATTATGGAATTTCATCCCTCTTTCTGACGGAAACTTAATCTTCCCCTGCCTTTAGTAAAGCCGAAGGCTCATTCAGGCAGGAATGTCAGGACGAGCTTAAGCATCTACTTTGAGTTCGCAGAGAGCGAGAGAGAGAGAGAGAGAGAGAGAGAGAATGCAGAATTTTACGGTATAAGTTTACAAAGGGGTTGGAGGAAATCCTAACGCACGTAAGATTGCAGCGCACATACTTCTGTGCACAATCCCTTATGATTTTACCACAATGTCTCATTTTGGATTTGGTTTAACAAGGCCTGAAGAAGCATGCTCCAAACACAGCAACACAAGCTCCATTCCACCCTAACTCATAATGAGACACATGTGTGGCTTTCTTCGGGTCACGTGGTGGACCAACAGTTTGCAAACAATGCTGGTGAGGGAGTGTGTTGAAGTGGACATGTTTACAGCTAGCTTCCTGAGCTCACTTAAGCACGTTCATCAGAACCGCGCGAGGGCTTCTAGCCATGCAAGAGCCATTCTGCAAATCACTGCGCTTCAAACGCCTCCATGTGTCTGAGCATTATTCATTATGCAACGCAGGCACACGTTTGGTCTATGGTAAGTTTTCCTTTTCAGGTCAACTACATAGGAAAGACAAATCTGAAAATCAGAAATGTGAGAAATGTGTGTCATGAGAGTTTGAGAAGAGATGTCAACAGTGTGTCAAACTGAGCTCAGATTTCTCTCGTCTGCAATCAAAAGTCAATATTACTGAAGATCTCAAGATCATCTCAAACATTTCTCAACAAATCCAGATTCATTTCATAACCATCTTCATGTGTTTCGACAATTACATTCTCATTTTATTTCTTCTAAGCAAATTAACGAAGTTGATATCAATGAAACACAAATGAGAATCTCCTGAACGTCTGAGCACTATTTTCTTCTAGGTGGGAATGTTTATAGAATCTCTTGTTTTGTACGTTTGTATTTGCATATCTGCTTTTATATTAACACGTGTTTGTTTTGCACATAATGTGTTTTATACGTTCAAGTGTACTTTCTGCATTAGTTTAACCTGTAATCGACTTCTATTGTTTACCTCCTTTGTAAGTGGCTCTGGATAAAAGCGTCTGCCAAATGACTAAATGTAAATGTAATCTTTAAAACTGTTGAAATCATTTGCTGGCAGTCGTTGTTTTGCATTCCGAGTTTTACGATGCACAGACTGCCAGAGGAACAGATAAAAACCCAAGGATGGAACGCAGACCATCGCTTCTCTCTCTCTCGTTCCCTGCCCCCATCGAGCACCTCATCCTGCTCTCTCTCTCTCTCTCTCTCTCTGCACATTGCTGTTTGATTGCTTAAGCCCGGTGGGCAGACAATGGGCGTATAAAGAATGGGCCGCTTCCTTCCTTCCTGTTGAGTATTCTGCCCTGATGAGCACGCTGAATAGATCTGGGCTTCAGAACAGCGCATGAGCGACGGGGCCCGGCTAAAACCAACAAAGAGACGCTCTGGGGGCTTTTCCAATTGCTCTGCTGCCCCCCTCCTCTCTCTCTCTCTCTCTCTCTCGTTCTTTCTCTGCACAAATGCACTCGCTCTTTTTTCAGGGTCTCTTGCACTTAGTTAATGGGGGTGTCTCTGGATCCGAGGGTTTGTTTATGAAAGAGTTCATCTGGAATTCTTTGTTTGAATTCAGATGCTTAAAGTTTCAGCAACAGATAGTGTTGTTGAGTGAAGGATGCACAGTCAAAACTTGAACATTTTGATTTCATTTTATTCTATTCTATTTTATTTGGACCTTTTATAACATTTCATATTGCAAAGTGTTTCTTCTGCATTTAAAGCTTTGCATTATATTTTATGTTAAAGAAATAAAAGCAATTCTTAAACTTGGTCTTTTTCTAGGTTCTTAAAGCAAGATAAATACCAAAGAAGCCTAATTATTATGTTAAAACAAACTTTTCTTAGTTTTTGCAGCTTGACTTGTTGTGGCAAACAACACCTAAATCACGGAATTGAATTTTGTGGAATGCTTTATATTTAGCAAGGTTGAAGTTAAAGTTTCCTCCAAGTGCATAAATGCAGTTCATAAATAGAAAAGATATTGAATGATGTGCATGTATTCTTGTGGCGGATGTTTTTCAATCGTTCTTACTTACTTACACTGCTACTTTCTCATAACAGTCTCATCTGTTTCCGTTTTCATTCCTCCTCAGCAATTTTAGAATCTGAGACAAAGTTGATATTTGAAACAACTAAGAACTTCATCAAATCTCATGAGCTATGAAAGTGCAACCTTGTTACAACACATTTTTTTATTTTTATTTGTAGCAAGCAACACCAAAATCACGGGGTTGAATTTCATGTTTTTGTTACTATATACTGTATATTTAACAAACTTAAATCAAGTTCAAGTGCAAAAATGCGATTAAAATGATTGAATGATATGCGTGGTGTCTTGTTCCAGATGTTTACTCCATTGCCATTGAGTTCTTATATTTGGGCCGTAGAAAGCAGCTCTGCACATGACTTCACACCTCTCTTCACTTGTGTAGCTCAACCTCACTGACGTTGTTAAATGTAGATTCTGTGCCGAAAGAATCGATAGCCATTCACAGCGCAAAAAAACCTCAACAGACGTGTATACAACACCTCAAATTAGGCAACTTCCTCTCGGCCGTAACCAGACATTCCGGCTTAGGCGAGCAGTTAATACCGCTGTTAATTTTTGGGACAATGTGAGTTCCGTCCCGTCTGTTGTCTGTTTATTGAGGTCAGCCCTCCCCGGCCCGTATCTGACCCAATTCTCTGTTCAATGGAGAAATCTATATTTCTCCATTTCCCCTGAACTTGGCATGCGATCGCACTTCTTTCAAAAGGGTGTCATTTTTCCCATTTATCCTGCTTTTGTGCTGCCTGCGCCCTTAACAACACATTTAGCGGCTGCTAAACGCTCGCACGCAAAGTAGGAAACATGCGCGTGCGTGCTGTCACACACACACAAACTCAAAGGCTGCCCTGTGAGAATACCAAGCAGGTAGTTGAAGAGGCTTAAGAGCCGGAGAAATAACTTGGGGCCATTGAAAAGACGGTGAATACAGAAGGTTTCGAATGTGGGGGTAAACTGTTGGCCCATTGTCATTTAAAGTAATGTCTTTAACCCTTTACGGAGCTTTCTTGAGCAAACCAACCCCCCCCTCCCGATGCCCCCATTCACAACTTAAAACAATGGCTGGGAGACAGGATGGAGAAACCATGCTCTCGAGCGATCAGAACGGTTTTGTTTTTCCACCTTTAGCCGCGTAAATGGGGAAGGGGGCGCATCTCTGCGGAGGGGGGGACGCTGGCTGCCTGTCACTCAAACACTCTGAAAAATAACAAACATGCGCCAACACGCCGAAGCAAGAGTGCAGATGCCAGTAGTACGGATCATGTCACAGCGAAAAAGACATACGGCATGTTTTGCTCAGCTTATAAGTGCCAACGACAAAAATTGTAAAACATGACACTTTAAATAATAGAATAAGAGAAAAGTTGATTCTCATATCTTTTCTGTGCTCACACATCATGTCCAAGAAAACTGTTAATGTTTTTTGCAGCCAATTTATCTGTGGCATAAATATTGTTGATTATAATTGGTATTTAATACGATTTGATAATAGTATATATTAAAAATGAATACATTTTTTTAGTAAAGGCATTCATTTTAAACAACTTTGTAAATTTGGTCTTCGCGTGAAAGACTTCTTAGTAAATTCTGTGTGGTTTAGAATGATTTACCATATTCAGATCACGATGACGGCATTAATGTTTCGTCAGTCCAGTTTCCCTTTTTGATTCAAGGTCGAAGTTCACGCTGGGATGCAACCGCACGCAACATAAATCGTCAAGGAAACCCAAACTTCCTCAAAAGCATCCTGCACGCGTACGGCACATCTACTCTTTATATTCCCTCAGGGCAGTTTCCATAACACACGCGAGCGCGCATCGGCGAACGACGGCTTGCCAACAGAAACAATCTCTGATCCTCCTGATGTCAACTGGTGGTTTGCATACTTCAATGATTAAACCAGTGCCAGATGTTTCCCATGGAAGTAAAGGCAGCCAGTATCCGCTGCTGGCAGGGGAGGCTGGAAGTTACCCCTGAGGGTCTGGCTCAAGATCAGGGGGTCTTTGTAAGGGGCTGATGTTGATCTGAGATCAGTTTGTTTGGGTGGTTTTATCAGACAAACGGCACGTAACTATTCCCAGCATTTCTGTTAACCGAAGGTAATCGGAACTGTCGATATAAATGGCCGTGCTTTTTTTGTACCGAAGGTCTCCGTTCTCACAATGCAACCCTTACGCAACTGCAGACGACTTCCTGTTTACTAAAACACACAAAGTGCAATTGGACTTTTCATGACAAGATACTCAAGTGTGATGTACGGTCACAAAATTCAGTGCAGTCACCTACTTTGTGGACGTGTCAACGAACGTTTGTTATCGCTTTCAACGCTTTTCATTTCAGATGACCTCGAAACCATAGCGCGGACATCGTGGAGCTCATAAACGCCAAGTGATACGTGACACTGACAGGAGATCCGTGGGTAAACAAAGGCGATTGAACAAACACTGGAGCTTCTGAAATGCCTCTTTGTGTTCGAGTGATAGAAACAAGGTCAACAGCAGGCCACAAAGAAGACAGAAAATGCATTGTTTAATTTCAAAACGTTAATATATTTACTATTTTATAGTGAACATATGCATCAGATCGGACACCCCGCCATCCATTTTTGCAGCAACAACAGAGGGAGGGTTTTTCATTTCTTGCTCAAGTTGGGGCGATGCCTATAAAGATGCCTCTCCAAATAAATATTACTTTATAAAATAATAAAACTTCAAATAAATAATTTTACACTAAACAATGTGTTGAAATTAGAAAATAAAGTTTTCTTAGGGTCACTGTACAATTTACAAGTGTCGGGATAATTCATGTCCGATTTCTCTTCTGTAAGGAGACATATTAAAAGTACGTTCCAAGTGGTCGTACAAAGTTTTATATATGCGTCATATATATGGATCTGTCAAGGTGCCTGGGGTTCGGCACGATGCTTTTCACAGTTGAAATATTATATGTACAAAAATAAAATCTCTCTGAAGAGCTCATTTGCTAATTTACATACTTTTTGCAGATACTATTGACAAACAGTTAGTCAGGGGAGTCTGTCACCTTTATATCAGTCATATTACTGAATGTCAATAGGGCTAACGTTCTGGACTTCAGCTTAAAAACAAAACAGAGGAACACGTTCCCCCTCGGAAAGAGAGCGAGGGGATAAAAGAAAAGCAAAGAAAGCAAAGCAAAGCACTTCAAAGCAGTCCTTGCCAAGCCAATGTCACCTCGTGGTCTACAGTGCCGTAACTACAACAAGTTGCGGATGCTTCCTCCGCTCCGGGTGCGGGTCGTTCCAGACAGTCCCAGATAACGTTCTCTTCCCATTGCTACTCCAGGAGCCCAGTCTACTTTGTGTCAACTTCTTTGTTATGGCAGCGGCACCCCGGCCGATTGGTGCAGTCGTAGCACGCCTGGCACAGCGCCACGCAGCCCTTAGCCGGGAGGTAGCAGAGCAGGCACGGCAGGAAAAGAGCCAACACGCTTATGGCCGACCAGCGCATGCAGCAGTGCGACTGGCTGCATGAGAAGGGCTTGTCGGCGCACACATCCTCGTCGTCGCTGGAACAGTGGTAGAACAGGCCTTTGACGCAGCACAGGCAAGTGACGTAGTCCGTCGCCGACGTGGCCGAGCAAAGGCACCTGTGGCCGCACATCCAACACGACGGCAGGGTCCGAGGGCAGGTGCACCCTTCGCACTTGCAGCGGCCGCAGTTCTCGCAGCGGTTCAAGTGCTTGCCCTTGCCGGCCCTGGCACCGACCACCGCCGCCGCCAAGGGCTTGAGTTCGTCCTGTTTCAGCTCCGAGCGCTTGGGCTGCGCCCTCACGATCCGATCGCCCCCAGCGGTTCCCAGAAGTCTCTGCTCCGACGACGTGCTGCCCGTGCTGGTCCGGGTGGTGCTGCGCGACCCGTCGCTGGTGCCGCTGATGGATCTGCTCACGCCGCCTCTCGGGGGCTGCTGAGGAGTCCGTTGGCCGCCCCGTTGGGTCCTCGGGGACTCCGTGTGCTCGGAGGGCTCACTGGAGGTCGGGCTGGAAGGTTGCGAGTCCGTTTTCTGCTGGGAGGCGGGCGGTCGTGGCACCACCGTCGGGCCCTCCGTGTACTCATTGCTGCCGCGGATGCTCCTGATTTGGTCCAGGGAGAGCACCTGACCCTCCCAGGGCTCCGAGTACCCGGCCTGGGGCCTGCCGGTGTCACGCTGAGGTCGCAGCAAGCCAGAAGAGCCGCTGCCACCATTTTGAGCTCTCGTCTCCATCTTTACTCTGAAGTGGGAACCCTCTGGCTGGCATTGAACACATCTGAAGTCCTGTGGGCAAGGCAGACAGTTAAACGAGAGCATATAAGGAAGTTGAATCCCATAATCTAACCATATGTAAATGATAGGAGCTAGGCAAAAAAGGAAATGCAGATGGCTGGCTCCTTCATGCAAATCTCCCAACTACTCCCCAACTCATCAATGGGCCTGGCCTTGGCCGCCCGGGGACATCAAGTTCACAAAGAACGTCACTTTGGCCCTACATCGTTCTAAATAATGATCTCTTTTTTTAACGTAATACCTAACCTGCTTGTAGATGTTTATTATTCTGCACTAAAAAGTATGCATGACTAAAATACAAGCATCTTTCTTCACTTGCCTCAACAAGTGAGACTACTAAAGCTGCTCTAAAAGCATTTACACGGTTAAAGCTCTGTACAAATACATTTAATCTATTCTCTTTAAATGTTAATATAATACATTTTCAAAGTATTAAAAGTATAGGTTTTATTAAACATCATTAACAGAGACTTGACAACAACATTCTCACTGTTTAATTAAGAAAGTACTATTAAAAGCATACGCAAACTTTTTTTGCATTGTTGATCACCAATTTTAAGTTTGAAGAAACTACCTAAACGCATCATGATAAAGCTATAAATCGATTTTATTAACATGTGATTTTGTAGCTGGAAGTAGCCTAGAAAGCTTTTCCTAATCTAAAGTGCGCAAGTAAAAATGACGTAGGCCTTCGACGTGGGTAATAAAAGGGACTTCAGTTAAATATAACCTTTACGTTTTGCTTAATATCTTCTAAAATCATTAAACGCGAGTTAAAAAAATTTAACTGAGCAAATTCATAATTTCACGCACCCGTGACGCGCACAAATGCATTATGACGCTGACATGGGGCGGAGCTCTGGCATAAATACACACATATAGAAAAATAAAAAATCCACATGTGTCGAATCTACGAGGGGGAGGGGGGGGGGTCATGCAAGCATACATCTCAGCCGGGACCCTCGGCACCAGTCGAGTTCAATCTAAATAACACAAGCCCCAAATTACCATATCAATACACAATCTCACTTTCCAAAGAGAGGCCCCATCAACAAACTGTCTGTTAAACATCTGTTTATCTCCTCGCTGCTATTTAAACTCCTGATCGGGTTTATCTGCATGCATAATAACTTCCTAACAATGCAGAACTTACTTTAAGATTGCATGCAGAACCGTCATTCTATATTCGCAGCACCAAACATTTTGAATAGTTTTCATAAAAATGTTGAAAATAGTTGAAATAATAAATGCCGCGTTGTAAATGACACGTTTCACGTCTATTCGCAACTTTAAACGGGACTCAAAGTTGGTGCGCAGGGAACAGATCCGTATGGCAACTATTTGCACAGCTGCGAGTATGGCGCGGCGCACGAGCGCTGAAAAAACTCGCGAAGACTCGAAGAACTCATTATTAGAAAAACCAGACACGCAATAAAATACGATAAAAACTATGCATTGCAAAAAAAGTCATATTACAGGTCCCTTACCGTGATCTCACCACCTCAACCCCCTATTTGTGTCCTGAAGAGTATATCCTCCTAGTGGGAATTTCTCTTTGGTAAGTCCTCAGTTCGTGCGAGATTCATTCACAAAAATTCCGATAATCGCAGCCGCACGCGCGTCCTTTTTCGCGAAACGTCCGAAATTAATTCCAAGCGGAGCGCGCGTGAAGCACCAGGTTTAATTTATGCCGATATACTGACCAGTAGAAAAGTTCCCAAATCCAGAAAAAATCAGTCGAGTTATAAAAGAAATAATACAAATATGTGTATAGGTGCTGAAAAGAAGAGTTGGTCAAAAAGAAGCGTTGCGCTGCGCGAGTTGAAGGTTTGGCTGCATGGCACACTGTGGCGCTTTCAAGTTTTTCAGCTCGTGTTTTTTCTTCTTTCCGGAGAGGAGGTCGGGTTTATGCTGTAAATGGCGTCATGTGGAAGTGAAGGGGGTGAACAGAGTAGCTGTTGTCCCAGAGGATATATCGTATCCGGTCCCAGCTCATTGGCTCTACAGCACCCAACATTCACTCCCTGTGTGTGTGTGTGTGTGTGTGTGTGTGTGTGTGTGTGTGTGTGTGCGTGTGTGCGTGTGTCAGAACACTAGCATTGAGAAGTCAGAGTCACTTGGCCGAGTCGAGTTCAAAGATTCGAGTTAAAATGCGCCACTGCGCTTCATTCGAGATTCAAGATCTTCATTCGTCACATATGCAATTATGTAAACATACAACTATCAGATAGGCCTAATTGTTAGTAAACTAAACACTTTACAATTAAACAAAGTTATGATGTATAATACATTATAATATATTGTACATACTGTGTATTATTCTGTATTTTAATTAAATAGCCTACATTACAATTCTTTAAATTATTTGCTTTTCAACGACAATGACACATTGTATATGTTTTAAAATAACATCAACATTTTCCCTTAAAAACACACATATTCATTCATGTTGAGTGTTAACAATATTGTCATTCATAACAGTCGAGTGGTTGAATCATTAAGCGAATCGGTTCAAAAAAGAATCACTACACTGTACCTCCATCTTTCACAGGCTAAACATTGGTACAGAAGAGCTGTTGCTCAACCCCTGTTAGAGCTGTGTACACTCAAATGTATGACTTTAACACACTTTCGTCTTTTAAAAGGCTTGAAGTTATAAGTGTAGTGGTGAAGCTCAATTTATCAACTCGTTCATTTTTTATTTCTTGCTTTGTGTGTAATAATTTTAATAGTTAATAACAATAACCATAATAATAACTATAACTGTCAATAATAATAATAGAAACTAGAATACTGCAAAACTTTATGTTAGGTTAACAAAATAGTTTACATTACTGCCCCCTAGTGGCATGATGAGCAAAGAGCAGTTAAAACGGGACATTACTTTTATGTTGCTTTCCTTTAATTATTATCAGACTTGCACTATAACACTATATACGCTCACAAAACCTAAGATTAATTTAAAGTTATTATTTAAATCACATATGAAAATGTTTTATATGCGCATGCACATTAGTATGTGGAATTATAAGCATTTAATTTGCTGAATATCAAACAGCAAAGTAAACACAAAGCAGCTGTCGGATCTGCGGATAAATCCAATCTAGGTGGATTTGGATGAGATAAAAGAGACAAATAAAACAAGTTTACTTAGCATGGAAATAGCTCCCATACAAAGCCACTTTTATAATGTATGGTCTATTGTGGGCTAATAGGAAGTACTCCCGCAGCAGAATGAGCACTACCCCCAACACATTGTCAGTTTGTCTGTCTCTCTAGCGGGCTACGGGGCAATCAAGGGCAAGCCTTCTGTGTTATCAGGAGGAGGGAGTGAACAAATGCACCTTGAGGTGGCCTCCAGCGAACAGAGAGAGGAAACGAGCCGAGTTCTCAAACCCCTGAGACTTCAACATCTCCAGCTGAGCTCGGTGTATTGTTCAGGGCCTCCTTTTCACCAGCCAGAGGTGAAAAGGTAACTGACAGGGGGCTTTGTGCTTGTCTGGGGGACTCCTATTGCTGCAGACACCCCGGTCACACAGCATCAATGTGTGCACCCTGAGGAAATGAGGGAGGGCTGGAGGAGTGTCCGGGAAAGGGTCTTTTGGAACAAGACACATGACTAATACGTAGGGTGAATCTCACAGAAACTGTCGAGAAAAGACATTTCCATGCTAAAGTTGAAAGAAAGATTTTATTTTGCGTAAAAAAACAGTGCAGTGCATATTGCATTGACATTTTATTCTAAATATATATCGTGTTTTTATATTATTAATATTATACATACTTTTTTAAGTATTACAATCATTTAGTCATTGCAATATGCCCATCTAAAATATTTCAGTCATTTCATTGAATAACAATAATATAATTTAACATTAGTGGACATTGTATTACAGTAACGGAATTCGGAAAAAATGAGAGAAATTTCAGAGCGGTGTTTTATTTATTTAAAAATCTATTATTGTTATTTTGAGTTTAGGGTAAAACATGAAATCATTTCTACATTTCTGTGTGAGATTTGCCCAATAATAGACATAACAAGATAAAACACTAATGCAAAAAAGGCCTCGGCTCAACTAGACTTCTACTTGCAATAGCAATGCATTCCCGGTCCTTCCTGGAGTCCTCCAGCGTTATTTCTACAAGAAACAGCTGTTTTACTCTTTCTTTGGCTGTCCAACAGCCCGCCCCCTTCGCCAGCCCCAAACAAAAGCTTATCAAGGTTTGTAAAGATAAAGGGAAGGACAAAATCCACGCAGACACTTTAGCTTTGAGCGAGAAGTTAAATGTGACATGAATTTGTGGACTTAATAAGATAGCTTGACGCTTTTGTTTTCTCTGGTTCTGTGAGATAAACTCTAGTGTCACCTCTGTTCAGAAACTCACATCGGAAGTGACGTGAATATCAGGGATGCAAAGTCTTGCATGACCCTACAGTTTCGTCACCCATCTGATGTGTTTGCATTTGTTCACACTTTAAACACAACGATGAATTAAAATATATCTTTGCATAAGTATTAGCGGTCCACGTTAATGCAAAAAATTGAGATTTTCCTGTCTGTAAAAAAAACTCATGGTAATTTGTGACTATTTGACCAGTTGGCAAAATCCAATGCATTGAATACAATCTCATTTGTACATTTTCAGCCGGTGATGTTTACGGGTGGGACTTCATCTTTTATATTTTTTTATAAATACAAATTAGTCACCTCGTAAAAAAGTTATGAATTACTATGAATTATTATAGTTTAGTTTAGTATAAACGTTCTCGTCTGTTACTTGAACAGAAATTTCAGAAATTTTTTTATTTTCAGAAATTTCAAAAACGTCACAGTGGATGCTGTTTAAGTACCATTATATAGCAAAAGAAACCCTGTATCTGTTCGCCTGTGTGAACCGCAAGGATAAAGAGTGCGTGTTAGAGGAAAAACAGGGGTAAAAAACAACACCAGCACAAGGATGAAC